>NC_133409.1:101740151-102043181 GCF_049350105.2 Macaca mulatta
ATACACAGATTCTGCAGGACCTACTGCGGGACTTAAGTATGCTAGGATTTTGGTGTACACAGGGGGCCTGGATCCAGTCCCTTGCATATACTGAAAGACAACTATATTTGTAACTAGTATCTTATGTTGGTCACATCATTGTATTTTGGGAGAAAATAACTTATTTTCTAGTTTTATGGGTCCACAGATGGAGAGTTTTTCCCCAGCATGAATCATACCCAGGATGTCACTAACACCAAACTCAGATGGTTAAGATAAGATTTGGGACTTTTAAGCTGATAAGATTTAGGTAATATATCTGACTTTGAATTGATTCTATAGTGAATTGAGACTGTGGAGTATATTGGGATGGGGTGTATGTATTGTGCATATAGAATGGATATAAACCTTTGGGGACAAAGGGAAGACTAGTAGGGTAATGGCGCCCGAAACATGTCTACATCCTAATCCCTGAAACCTGTCAATATGTTGCCTTATGTGGCAAAAGGGACTTTACAGATGTGATTAAGTGAAGGATCTCAAGATGAGAATATATCTTAGGTAACCCAGTGTCATCACAAAGGTCCTTATAAGACAGAAGCAGGATGGTTAAAGACAGAGATGTAAAGTGGAAGAAGAGGAGCCAGAGAGTGGGAGCAACCGCTGGAAGACAGAAAAGGCAAGAAAACTGATTAATCCTGAGAGCCTCCAGATGGAATGCTGCTGTGCTGACAACTTGATTTTAGCCCACTGAAACTGATTTTAGACTTCTCTACTCTACAACTGTAAGAGAATAAATTTGTGTTGCTCTAAGTCACTAAATTTGTGGTAATTCTTTACAACAGCAATAGGAAACAAACTCAGGAACCAAGATGAGTATGAAGCATATGTGGTCTGCTGTGCTGTAATGAAGTTTTTGTCTCTGACCCAAGACTCTTGTGTCTTCTGGCAGCATCCACGAGACTATGGCAAGCTAACTTGCAGGAGGGGCAAAATCTTAGACTATTCACAGTTCTTAATATTTTGTTCATAAAAATGATAATATAGTCATGGGTATTTGTCTAACTTTTAAATATCTTTCGATCTTCTGATCAATAAATCTACTTCTAAATAAGATACCACTAAGTAGCTGTGAACTTTAATAATAGCCTATGATTTATATCTCATTAAATAAATTACGAATATTCATACTCAGAAGTTAAACTCTGGCCAGGCGCGGTGGCTCACACCTGTAATCCCAGCACTTTGGGAGGCAAGGCAGGTAGACCACTTGAGGTCAGGATTTCGAGACCAGCATGGCCAACATATAGTGAAACCTCATCTCTACTAAAAAATACAAAAATTAGCTAGGTGCGGTGGCACGTGCCTGTAGTCCCAGCTACTTGGGAAGCTGAGGCAGGAGAATCACTTGAACCCAGGAGGTGGAGGTTGCAGTGAGCCATCCAGCCTGAGTGACAGAGCAAGACTCCATCTCTCAAAAAAAAAAAAAAAAAAAAGTTAACAAACTCAGCATTCTTTAATACTCTTGCTCTCTTGCATAAAAAATTCATGAAATAGCATCTATTTGTAAAAATGTTAGTCACTTTAATTATAAAAAAAAAATTCCATGCTTTGTTTTACTGTTTAATGTTATAGTCTTAAAGAATGATATTTTCTTTAAAATACGTCATAGAAAAAGGATTTGTTTTAGCGAAATAATCCCTAAATGAAATCTCATGCATGACTCAGATCACCAGAATCCCAGAGATTAAGGAAGAGTCAGCACTGCCTACTCCAAGAGACATTATAAACATGGTACAACTTTTTGGGAAATAAAAAATTGGATGTGTGAAAATAAAGAACCAGAGAAAATTTCTGTGCAGTCAAATGCATTTATTTTATAGCTTAAGCAAGACAGGTGGTGAACAAATTCATAATGAAAATGCCACCCAGAGATTAACAGCTTGCCATGCATGCAACTGTGTGCACAAAACCAAGTTGTTTTAACACCAGTCTGCAGCTTTGATTCCTCCATAAATTAAATCTGTGTTGCTCACATGTTTACGTAACTCAGGCCACCCTGAATATCTGCTAGTGGGGAATTTACAACCCACTGACCATCTCAACTCAAATACAGATGACTATCACCCATACATCTGCCAAGGTAATAGCATGGCAAATAGTATTTTTCTTGTTCTGTAGTCAATGGCACAGATACACCAACACAGAGATACCCAGAAGGCACCTCCCCTCACTCAGCTGACAACCTTCCTAACTTTTCTTGGGGACAAGAGTACCATGCATGACCTATGAATTGGTACTTATTCTGAGGCACGGGATGGCTGTCCCCAGGTTAGAGCATGAGTGGTTGGAAGTTCTCAGAAGAGCTGTTTCAGCACAACCCACCAGAAACACTGGCCACCGTGACTGTGCAAGATGAGTCTCCTGACATTCTGGTAGATACTCAGACCCCCTGACTAAAGCTTGGTTCAATTAAGGGTTGAGTGGAAGGTACAGAGATTTGGGAGAGCCTACGAGAGGTATGAGGCAGTACCCTAGTTTATACTGTTTTGTGTATAGCTTAGCCTCATCTGAAGGCAAAGTCATAAATTCACAAAATATTAGAGGTGGGATGGATCACTCCAGACACGTCAACCTACAGTTAAAAATGGGGCAGCCCAGAGAGGTAAACCAACTTGCTAAAGGTAGAGCATGGTAGTGGCAGGGCCAGATTAGAACGTGGTAGGCTAATCCTCACCCAAGAATGCTGACAATAACTATTTGGCCAAATTTTTGAACAAGGAAGATGAGCTAGTATAAATCAGAGGTGTCCAGTCTTTTGGCTTCCCTGGGCCACATTGGAAGAAAAGTTGTCTTGGACCACACATAAAATACACTAACACTAACGATAGCTGATGAGCTTTAAAAAAATAGGAAAAAAAAAAATTTAAATCTCATAATGTTTTAAGAAAGTTTAAAATTTGTGTTGAGCCACATTCAAAGCTGTCCTGGGACACATGCCATGGGTTGGACAAGCTTGTTGTAAATACTTTAATACCACCAAAGCTCCAAATGTATTAAAAAGCAAAAACAAAGCAAAACAAAAAACCATTCAGCTTAATCAGCTCAGCTCTCTTCTAAAGGGGTCTCTTCTCTGTCTCTCTGTCTCTATCTCTGTGCCTCTCTCTCCCCCAAACACACACAATTTTGGTGGGTGTAGATTTCTTGCCATATAAAGATAGAATCCACATCTTCAGGAAGACCCTTTACAGAGCATGTTTCTCAATCTAGGTCTTTATGTGAGGTCTGGGAAAGTGGCTTAGTTTCCAGAACAATAGGTGGTTCAGAAATCAGAAGATCATCCTCCCCAAAGGAGTTCTGGTCTGTGTTCACAAAGTTGGGGATGTCAAACTTCATGAGCCTGTTCAGCTCCTCCTCTGGCTGCCCATTGCTTCTGATGGCTTCCTGGAGTTGAACATCACTGTCAAGGGCTGTGGTCTGGTGACAAGTTTTGGCTCTGTCCAAGCGTTCCACCTCATTGATGTAGCAGTGAAAGAGAGACCTGGACTCCTCGTTGCCTTGGCGAGAAAATACCTTATCTGGCTCCAGAGGTCTTCCAAAGTCTGACACAAAGCTGTTCATTCTGAATCTCTTCTCTGAGGACTCTGCATTGCTATTTTAAAAAAAGAAAACAAAAGATTGCTTACACTCCAGCCCATTCACCTGCAGAATCATGGTTTTCTGCATGTAGGGCAGGCCAGCACATTTCCACTAAGCACCTATTGATTGTAAGCCCCTTGCATGGCATGCAGACAAACATAAGAAATAAGAGAAATCCCTTCTGAACATGTACAAATAAACCCAAGGAAAAGGGTTCAAGATGAGGGCCCCCAGATCATCCTGAAAACAGACACCTTGCTGAGGAATTCCCCAGTATTCTGCAGACACACTAGTATTTTTCAGTGGAATTCTTGGACCATTCGCATCACACTTACTTGAAGTGCTTCTTAAAATGCAGATTCCTTGGTCACAGACCCTCAGAATCTGTGAATGTAGGTTCAGTAATATGCATTTTCATATATTCTCTAAGGATCATTACTCATACCGAAGTTTAGAACCACTGGCCTAAAAATAATAATACTATCTCATAGGGGTACATTAAATATTTGTCAAAATGCTATAATAACAATTTTTCTCACTTTATTCTCTGAAGTAACCAAAACAGTCACTTAGGGCAAGAATTATGATATGCATTTTACAAACGTATGAACTAAGGTAAGGAACAGTCAAATTGCCCACTTAGTCACACAATCAGTTTGTGATATGAGTGGGAATAAATCTAAGATTCCTAATTCCTTGTTTCCTTTAATGTGGAACAAATAAGCAGTTCAAGGGGAATAAATGAGTCAATGAGTGAATAAAACAATTCTCAATTAGTCCCACAAGTGCATGAAAGAGCCCAGATAAGCTGAGAACCTGATACTCCATCTACTTTCATCACCATCCTTTCCAGGCAATTCTTAAATAAGAATTGCCCGTGCACAGGTAGTGACTCCTTAAGGGCACAAATCATTACTGAACGTGTTTTCAAGTCCAGAACAGAACCTGCCAAAAACCAGGCTCTGGAGTTTGTGCTCAACAGATTTGTAATCCTCTCAGTGTTTCCAGTTCTTAAATCTCTTCCTTCCCATCCTATCACTCAGGGAAAAAGCACTTATGACCAAATTCTATAAGAATCTGGGCAGAGGAGAAAAAAAAAAAAAAAAAACACAAGTCTGGAAAACCTGCTCATATATCACTAAATTCCAAATTATCAAAATCACCTGGATTTCAGAGGTCAGCAACCCTAGAAGGTTTGTAATCCAGCTAGCTGAAGGAATTTTAATATCAGATCTATCTCCTAGCATGGTTACCTGGGTGACATCAGGCAAGAAATCCTCTCAGAAACCTGCATTTTTCCTTTTAGTAATAAGCCTGGTTAACAATTTTCATTGCCCACTACACAAACATGTTGTGAAGGTCAAGGCTTTATGCAAGAATCCAATATTCTACTATGTCAGGTATTCAGAATTCAGAGAAAATCATTTTAGAGAGACTGAAGATTTATGCTTTAGTGCAAATTTACATGGTCTTCTTTGTCTTTCTGTAAATGAGTTTCCCTCAATTGTCATTTCACTCAGGTATAAAAGATATTTGAGAAAAGGGATGAGTGTGCCAGCAACCTGCAACCTGATAAACTAAAATGTCACCTAGGAAAAAGACTGGCTTAAAGCTGTGAAAGGAAAGTATCTTGGACCCCCCCAAATCACTAAGCTAAAGGGAAAAGTCAAGCTGGGAGCTGCTTAGGGCAAACCTGCCTCCTATTCTATTCAGTCACCCTTCTGCTGACTGAGATAAATGTATATCTGATTGCCTCCTTTGGAGAGGCCAATGAGAAGCTCAAAAGAATGCAACCATTTGTCTCTTATCTCTACTTACGACCTGGAAGCCCCCTCCCTGCTTCAAGTTGTCCCGCATTTCCAGACTGAACCTGTTGCAGGAAGTCAGGGACCCCAAATGGAGGGACCGGCTGAAGCCATGGCAGAAGAACATAAATTGTGAAGATTTCATGAGCATTTATTAGTTCCCCAAATTAATACTTTTATACTTTTATAATTTCTTACACCTGTCTTTACTGTAATCTCTGAACATAAATTGTGAAGATTTCATGGACATTTATCACTGCCCTAATCAATACTCTTATAATTTCCTGTGCCAGTCTTTAATCTTGTTATGTTACATTAATCCTGTCATCTTCATAAGCTGAGGATGTATGTCGTCTCAGGACCCTGTGATGATTGCATTATCTGCACAAATTGTCTGTAAAGCATGTGTGTTTGAACAATATGAAATCTGGCCACCCTGAAAAAGAACAGGATAACAGCGATGTTCAGGGAACAAGGGAGATAACCATAAGGTCTGACTGCCTGAGGGGCTGGGCAGAATAGAGTCATATTTCTCTTCTTGCAGAGAGCGAATAGGAGAAATATCGCTGAATTCTTTTCTCAGCAAGGAATAGCCCTGGGAAAAGGATGCATTCCCAGGGGGTGGTCTCTAAAATGGCCGCTCTGGAAGTGTCTGTCTTATGCAGTTGAAGATAAGGGATGAAATACGCCCTAGTCTCCTGCAGAGCTCTCAGGCTTGCTAGGATTAGGACATTCCAGCCTAGCAAATTCTAGTCAGACTGGTTCTTTGCTCTTGAACCCTGTTTCCTGTTAAGATACTTATCAATGACAATGTGTGCCCAGCGGGATGGAACCTCATCAGTAATTCTAATTTCACCCTGGCCTTGTGATCTTGCTCTGTCATTTGCCTTGTGATATTTTATTGCTCCTTGAAGCTTGTGATCTTTGTGATTTACTCCCTGCTTGTACCCCCCTCCCCTTTTGAAATCCCTAATAAAAACTTGCTGGTTCTGAGGTTCAGTGGGCATCACAGAACCTGCTGACATGTGATGACACTCCCTGTTTGTACCCCCCTCCCCTTTTGAAATCCCAATAAAAACTTGCTGGTTCTGAGGTTCAGTGGGCATCACAGAACCTGACATGTGATGACACTCCCGGAGGCCCAGCTGTAAAATTTCTCTCTTTTGTACTCTTTCTCTTTATTTCTCAGACTGGCCAACACTTAGGGAAAATAGAAAAGAACCTATGTTGAAATAGTGGGGGCTGGTTCCCCCAACATGAACCAATGTCTCCCTAAAATGGATAAAACCACACTGCTCTAACCAACTTGGGTGCATGTCTTCAGGACCTCCTGAGGCTGAATCACGGGTGCGTGTCCTCAGCCTTGGCAAAATAAACTTTCTAAATTAACTGAGACCTGTCTCAGATTTTGGGGGTTCACAAAGCATTTGGAGAAAGCATAATTAAGATTGCTGGGGCCCACACCATTCCTCAATTCCAAGGCTAAGAAGCTCTGAGAAATAGCTTTTCTGCCTACTTGTGGCACCAGCTGAGTGTGACAGCAGACCCAGAAGCCCAACTGTGTGTGGCTGCTCTTCCATAACACAGCTATGTTTCCTGGAATTAAAGTCCATTAATTACCTTTGTTGGAGAACTAAGGCACAAGAGACCAAGAGAATTTTGTCCCTCCCCAGGACAGTGCTAAGGTAGTATACATTAAAGCCCCTCTGAGGTGCCTTTCCTGCCCCCTGAGGCTACCCTGTGCTCCCATGGCTACCCCCTCCCCTCTAGCTTCCTCCTGATGATCCCTTGGTATGGCAACAGTACAATGTGTCTGATTTTCCCTTCCTGAGAAGAGCAAAAAGTTCATCTTTGTACTCTTAGAGTCCAGTAAATATTAAACACTCAATACACTGGACTTTTATTTGTCTCTTCTTTCCTTGACTGATAAACAAAAGTTGTGGAAGTTGTCAGAATAAATCTGGAGTCACTTAATGTTATATAAAAAAAAAATCCTGATGAATAGAGCTGGGGAAGGCCGTGAAGCAGGAATTCTCACTCACAAATGTCTGATAACAAAAACCATCACGAAAGACTGCAAAAACCATAACCTTGTACAAAAAAATACTATAAGGACATCTGCCCAGCAACTGCCTGTCCAACCTGGAACTGGCACCACCCATATTGTTCCTTGTAGCTAAGGATCACTCTCTCCAAACAACCATGTAATCCTCCTCACTTTTCCTCTAAAAACCTTTGTCTTCTTTTACTTCCCAGAATATGCACATAGGTCATATGGCATGAGTATTCCCACTGCAATGACCCATTACCATGTAAACATCATTTTCTTTTAGAGAACCTCTCAGTGTTTGTTTTTTAGGTCGACATAAATGGTTTCCAGAAGTGGAACCTGAAGCAAGATCACTTTTGGAAGGAATCAGTGATTCTTGGAACCTGTGGGCTGTGCTCACCTTGAGCCCTTTGAGCTCTCTGCTTCCATGGCTCACCTGTTTTGCCCTGGCAAGCTTTCACTCAGGCTAAGCTCCTTCTTCCTGAGAGAGGCTTTTTGACTTTATCTGAGATTTGGTTTGGTTATAAGCCTACCTTCAATGAAGAATGTTGCATCTCTCTTGGAACTATAAAATTCTTTTTTTGGCAAGCCCTTCCTGAGAAGCGTCCTTGTGGAGAGTACTCCAGTTTCTACAGAATTTACAATCTGCCTTAGAGGCATGTCTTTTCTGGTGAGTTCATTTTTGGTTCTTTCTGCATGCCTAGTTTAATATTTTGTTTGATCTGCATGCCTGGGTTAAAATTTCTGTGAACACTCTGATTTGGGTTTGGTTATGCATGTGTGTAAATGATTTGGCCCTTCCCCCTTGCTTGTTTCTGAAAATCTTCCAAGAGCAAAAATGAACATCCTAAATGGTGGATGCAGGATGGCTAATTAAAAACCACTATGTCGGATGCCACTGTGTAAGACACCAGTCTAAACTCCTGACATTTTCCTGACAAGATTTAATGAATTTTCTTTGCACACCAGTACAAACTCCTGACGTTCCCCTGACACGATTTATGGGATTTTCTTTGCTTTTAAGACATTAATAAGAAATGAAATGAGATTCTCAAACACGAAGGCATGCCAGGTCTTCTGGGACTCCAGCTGGCTACATGGCTTTTCCTGGTGCACACAAACTCAATGGGCATCATGGAGATCATTCAAACTCCCCAAGCCTGTTTTTCTTAGAGCTGAAATAGAAACTGCAACTACAGAGTTAATACACAAAGGCTTTTAGGCTCTCTATTTCTCTATTTTTTTTTCTGCCTATTTTGAATCTGCTGACTTTTCTGCTAGTGTTAAGACAAACTCACTGCTTATAGCATTCCAGTCAAATGCAAAAAACTTAACAGCTTTAGAGATTACAACAGGTTCATGAAAACCAACAATTTAGACACCTTTGGAAATGTAAATCTAGGTTTGTCTGACTAAAAAGTACTTTGTGTAATGGAACACTTGATTAAAGGATTGGTATTCTAAAAGCAAATAACTACATAAATGTTTATAAAAGTTAGTTTCTCACATCAAACAAGTCAAAATCTTGAGCTCAGAGGAATATTATATCTTTGTCTGGCATAAAAATTGCTTTATGTACTACGGAGGGACTAGAAAAAGCCGGAAAAAAAAAAAAAAAAAAAAACTGTTAAAATGCTTCCTCACCCACATTGACTAGTCAAGCAAACCAGACTAGCAAACAAAAGATAAATTTGTTACTAAAAATTCAAGACCACTTGAAGATTTTATTTTTCTTATACAATTTAGCCAGTCCTGGCTAAAACATAAATATTAAAAATATACCCTAAACTCATTTGAAACTGAAATGAAGGATAATAATAAAGGTTTATTATGATTATCAAACTGCTATGAAAATTTCCTTATCCAAAATTTTAGTTCACAGCCTTAATAAGATTATATATTGGGGCAAATAAACATTAGCCATATGAACAGGTCCCATTTTGTCAGAAATATAATTTGAGTTCAACTGTCCTTCTATAAACTGAGTTTGTATTACTGTTACATTGTCTCATGACTAAAATATCCAAATGAAAGCTAGAGAATCTGTTTCTATGTATTTGTGTTGTCTGTATGTTTTAATGTTGTGTGTATATAATATTTTTCTACTAAAATATATTAAAGAGATCTGATTAATAAATTTAAAAGGAACAAAAGCACTTAAATTGAGTACTGTAACAAAAATATAGTAACTAACCCAAGTGTTTTTAGTTCACATTACTTAAGTAAATTTTTGATAAATAAGCTGGTTTTAAGTTTGTTGATAAAATAAAAATAGAGAGGTCTTCAAAATTGTCAGCATACATTTTTGCCGGGGTAACTGTTCATCAAGATTGTACTAGATGTTTTAAGGTGATGAAATTACAAACTCACTCTAAAAACAGAATAAATTTGTTTCTGAAACTCTTTGGTATGTAAGACTAATTTCATATTGTTGGCTTAATAAAAGCAGCTGTATCTTCTGAGTTATTGACAAAATACCCATATATTTAACTTTAAGGTTCTTACTTAGGTGAACACCTGATATTCACAGGCTATAAAAATGATTAACGGGAAATAAAATGATGACTAGCTTTGTCTAATATCTCAGTTTCTATGAGAATCCAGGTGTAATTGTTAAAAGTAAACAGGCCAGGTATGGTGGCTGTTGGGAATAACCCTCAAAATCTTAAAGAGCTTGAACACTCAAACAAAGGATTTTTAGTAAAGCAATTTTACTTTTGTGTTGAGGGATTTTGTTTGTTTGTTTGTTTTTTGGCCAGTTGCCACGAGAGCACACTTGAACAAAGGGGCATGAAAGCCTGTATTTCTGATGCAAGTCCTGTCCCTGTACTCTGTTTCTATTGGCCGGGGTTGGGTTGCACAATCTGAACTAATCTCGGTTGGTTAGACATTTGAACTTTTTTTAGATAAGGTGGGCATGTAAGGGAGAGAGGGGAAAAGGGGAAGAGGTGTCTGTAATGAGCTAGAGGGCTAGTCTTTTTTTTAAATAAGGAAAGGAATGTGAGCTCGTACTGATAAGCCTGGTACTGTGGCGTGTTCGGGCATGTAACAGGCAGAAAGGAAAAAAAGAGAAAAAGGAAAAAGGGGCGAGGGGTTGGGTACTATGAATTAAAGAATAAAGGATTGATCAGGCTATGTGAAGAGAAATCTCGTCATATCTCACAGTGGCTCACATCTGTGATCTCAGCACTGTGGAAGGCCAAGGCAGGAGGATTGTTTGAGCTTCGAACAGCCTGGGCAACATGGCAAAAGTCCATCTCTACTGGTAAGCAGGAGAGAGACACATGGAGAAAGTTATAAGAAAGAAGATGAACTTTCGGTAAGGAAGGTTAAAAAGAAAACAGAACAATTTTGTATAAGAAAGAATCTGTCTAGTAAATTTTTGTGCTAAAGTAAAATGGTTATTTACGAAAGAGGAAGAATGGGACAAAACTAAAGGCTTAAGCATATTACTGAAGATTTGAGCAGGTCATGAAAGGTTCAAGAAGGCTATAATTAGAAGGAAATTATCTATAAGCCTTGCTAAAGAGTGAGCTTTAATATTAAAAGTACACTAATACAACAGAGAAAAAGTCATATTTCTAGAGAAAAACTACAACACTCTTTTTATTAGGTTTTTAGCCTTGTGCATTATTTTCAAGTTCTTGGTATCTGCCTATAGAATAGACTGGATCCTGAATTATTCTAGATTCTTTCAATCCAACTCTCTACCACGGAATTATTAAAAATGCAAACTGTTCTCTTTCTGAAGCCCTATAACCTTAAACTTGGTGAATTTTAACGGACAAGTCTAATGTTCACCAAAGCACCTGTATTAATCTGTTTTCACACTGCTATAAAGAACTGCCTGAGTCTGGGTAATTTATAAAGAAAAGAGGTTTAATTGACACATAGTTCTGCATGGCTAGGGAGGTCTCAGGAAAATTACAATTATAGTGGAAGGCAGAGTGAAAGCAAGGCACATCTTACATGGCGGCAAGAGAGGGGAATCCACCACATGCTTTTATTTACTTATTTATTCATTCATGTATTTATTTTTGAGATGGAGTCTTGTTATGTCAACCAAGCTGCAGTGCAGTGGCTTGATCTTGGCTCACTGGAAACTCTGCCTCCCAGGTTTAAGTGATCCTCCTGCCTCAGCCTTCCAAGTAACTAGGACTACAAGCATGCACCACCACTCTCGGCTAATTTTTGTATTTTTAGTAGAGACAGGATTTCACCGTGTTGGCCATGCTGGCCTTGAACTCCTGACCTCAAGTGATCCACCCACCTCAGCCTCCCAAAGTGCTGGGATTACAGGCATGAGCCACTGTGCCCGACCAAGGAATCACCACATACTTTTAAGCCATCAGATCTTGTGAAAACTCACTATCACAAGAATAGCATAGGGAAAACTGCCCCCATGATCCAGTCACCTCCTGCCAGGTTCCTCCCATGACACATGGAGATTACAATTTGAGATGAGTGAGACTCTGTCTCAAAAAAAAAAAAAAAAAAAAAAAAAAAAAAAAAAAAAAATTAGCTGGGTGTGGTGGCACACACCTGCAGTCCCAGTTACTCAGGAGGTTGAAGTGGGAGGATCACCTGAGCCTGGGGAGTCGAGGCTTGCTGTGAGCTGAGATCGCGCCACTGCACTCCCACCTGGGTGACAGAGTGAGACCCCATCTCAAAAGAAAAAAATAATAACTCCTGAACAAAAGTTACAGACTGAACCAGACACATAAAATAGATTTTCTACCCATTCATAGCGGTAGATACCTCAGAATGACAGGGCTTCCTCAGGAATCACTCACTACATCTGCACTTTGCCATCTAGTTCCTATGGCCATGGTCAATATCAAAAATTTAGAACAATGACATTTTCCTGCTATTAGTTTTTAGTTTCATGTACCCATTCTTTAATGAGTGCCATATTCAGGTAAATTGCTATTCAAGGTAGAATATAATTCCCATTTTTACAAGGTCCTGAGCAATCTTGCACTGGCCCCTAAGTGAAGAACAGGCCCACCCAGATGAGGTGTACTTAACAAAGGCTACAGAAGGAGGGTATGCGAGGCACGTAATGTCTGGAGTTTGACAATTTTTCAAGAAGTCCAAAGTATTCTACATAAAAATGTGACCCAAGCTTTTCCCATTGCTCTCTATCTGGCAGATTTATGATGATGGGGCCATAATGCTTTAAACAAGACAGCATGCAGAGTAAATGACTCCTGAGCTCAGAAAGCAGGAGGAAATGCTTCTTTTATCTTCACTGTCCTTAAAAAATCCAGATAAGAGATCCCCTGCCTGCCCCACCATAAAAAAGCAAGTATTCCATGGAAAAAATAATCCCCATCAAAGCTACTTCTTAGGCCTAAAAGCTTTTAAGAAGGGTGATGTCAGCTTTATAACAGTCTTTCTTCCTCTGCAGTCCACCTTCTCAGTGCTCACCAATACCTGCCTCTTACCTTCTGGATACACAGAAGACTACCCTTCCCAGCCCCGGGCAGTCAGGTGGGTGTGGCTAGTTCTGACTAACGAGTTGTGGGAGGAAGGGATGTGCGCCGCTTCTGGCTGAAGAATGGAGGGGCAGCCTTGAGATCTCCAAGTGTTTTCTTACCCTGTCACAGCAACCTAGGAGGCCGCGTGGTGGAGAAAGGGCAGCTGCAAGTAGAGATGTTTCTGTCTGCCCGTTGCCAACCTTAGCAGACATGGAGTTTAAGCAAGAAATAAACCTTTGTTGTGTTATATCAAGATTTGAGGATTAGCTTCTTACTGTCTGACAGCCTAGCCTAGCACATATTTCCCCCCTTAACAGAAGCTATAAGTAGTTAGTGATTCCAGAAGTTTTTATTCTAGCATGATCCCAGGTCAAAAAATTCAGGGGAAAAAATATCCATTTTATTGCGGTGTGATTGGCCCTGTGCAGTTAAATGGATCTCAACTCCTGCCATCCAGTACGTTAAAGGAAAGTCCAGCCAGGGATGGCAGATAAACATTCTCTCTCAGGTAAACTGTGATTGGTTCCTGGTGGCTGCCTGGAGATCTGTTTTGAAAATGATTCTCAGGCAAAAGTCTTGGCTATGTGGGGAAGATGATGCAGTCCATTGCTGATGTCTGTTGAGGGCACGGGCACAGGGAGTCAGGGCACAGGTGGTGTTATCTGTCATCCTGTGTCTTACTACTATCAAAGGGAAGCTCACACACTTCCATGTGTCAGCAATGATGAGATCCTAGGGAGCCATTTGGCCCTGGCCTAAGATGCCTCCATGGAGAAAAATATTAAATTCCTTGGTAGATCTAGCACCAGTCCATTCTGAGCTTCCAGACTTACTCAGATATCTTAACTATGCTGTTGGAATCATGTTCCAAAAGGATGCTGTTGATGTCCTACTTTAGGAAGTAACTGTCTTAGTGACAAACCACCCAGAGAGCCAGATATGTAAAGCAATCAGAATTCAAAGGTGTTGATCCTTCTGACTCATCACCAGGATTCTCTACCTAGCTGCTATTCTAGATTCATCTTACTGTTTCACTTGGAGACACAGCCAAGGTTAAGCTGGGATAGATGAGGCAACATTTCGAACAGTGCAGATATAATGCTTAGGGTCTGGCTATCCCATGGGAGAATGGGTTCCTTTTTCTTCTCCCTCCTACTCTTTACCTAGACCCTGCAGCTCACACAGTGACTCATCTTTACTAAGGGATGCACCGAGCCCAGCTTTTGCAAGAAGCTCCACAGTCTGCTCACTGTTTACAACAGGGATGTCCAATATTTTGGCTTCCCTGGACCGCAGTGGAAGAAGAATAATTGTCTTGGGCCACACATAAAATACACTAATACTAATGATAGCTGATGAGCAAAAAAAAATCTCATAATGTTTTAAGCGAATTTACGAATTTGGGTTGGGCTGCATTCAAAGTTATCCTGGGCCGCAGGTTGGACAAGCTTGGTTTACAATAAACTCAGGAGGCAGACACTTCCTTATTTATATACAAGGAGTCTCAAGCACAGAGAAGTTAAGAATCCAGGCCAAAGTCTCAATAAGTAAACCCGGAAATGCTTGATTTCAGAGCCCCGTGCTTGGCACGGTATGTGACAAAAACAAAAAAACAAAAGTAATCATCATGGCGGATGGGAGGCAGGATTAGACTGCAGCTCCAACTTGGATGGACAGAGCAGTGTGCAGAGGCTCGCATTGTGAATTTTAGCTCCAGATCGACTGCAAGAACAAACCAGCAATTCCACGAGGAGCCACAGACCCTCTGAAGGAAGCAGACTGCTCCTGCAGGACCCGGGAAATACCCCAAATACTGTGGGTGCCCCAACTGCAGAAGTGGGAAAGGGAAAGCCTCCTCTCCTGAACACACGTCCCCACTAGAGAAACTGAAGGTCTATTTTTGGGAGAAGTTTCTGACCATACCTGGAGCTGAGTCAATTTAGAGGGCCGAGTGAAATACAGGGGCAGAGGAAGCAGCAGAAAGGTCCTGGGAGCTCGCTGGGTCCACAAGCAGGCCATTCCTGCCTGGCACCATAGGAATCTATCGGCAGGGCGGCCAGAGAAGCCGGGGGCTGGTGGGGAGAAACACCACAGGGAGAAGGAAATCTCCAGCTGAACTTTGTAACAATTTGAATGGGACAAGAAGCCTCCTGGCCAGAACTCGGGGAAGGACACAATCTAGTGTGCAGACTCCACAGGTGGGGGATGAAACAAGCCCTTTTATTTTGCAGCTGGGAGGAGGGTAACCTGGGGCAAGTTCTCAGGTCCGGCTGCCCATTACCAGGAAACAGATTAGGGGCTGTTAGTGGGGACATGGTGGGAATGAGACTGGCCCCTCGATTTGTATGGGAGCTGGGTGAGGCCTGTGACTGCTGGCTTTTCTCCACTTCCCTGACAATCTGCATGACTCAGCAGGCAGCCATAATCCTCCTAGGTACATAATTCCATTGATCTGGGAGCCTCACCCCCATCTCCCACAGCAGCTGTAGCAAGACCCACCCAAGGAGAGTCTGAGCTCAGACACGCCTAGCCTTGCCCCAACCCAATGGTGCTTCCCTATCCACCCTGGTAGCTAAAGACAAAGGACATACACTCCTGGGAGTTCTAGGGCCCTGTCCACCGCCTGTTCCTTCCCAAACAACCACAGCTGATGCTCTCTGGAAAGCACCATGTCCTGGCAGGAGGCCAACCAGCACAAAAATAGAACATTAAGCCACCAAGGCTAAAAACCTTCACGGAATTCATTTGCACCCCTGCTACCACCTCCACTGGAACAGGCACTGGTATCCACAGCCGAGAGACCCAAACACGATTCACATCACAGGACTCTGTGCAGACAACCCTCAGTACCAGCCCAGAGCCAAGTAGACTTGCCGGGTGGCTAGACCCAGAACAGAGACAACAATCACTGCAGTTCAGCTCACAGGAAGCCACATCCATAGGGAAAGGGGGAGAGTACTACATCAAGGGAACACTCCATAGGACAAAAGTATATGAACAACAGCCTTCAGTGCTAGACCTTCCCTCTGACAGAGCCTACCCAAATGAGAAGAAACCAGAAAACTAACTCAATATGACAAAAGAAGGCTCTTTAACACCTCCTAAGAATCATACTAGTTCACCAGCAATGGATGCAAACCAAGAAGAAATTCCTGATTTACCTGAAAAATAATTCAGGAGGTTAGTTATTAAGCTCATCAGGAAGACACCAAAGAAAGGCAAAGCCCAATACTAGAAATCTAAAAATCGATACAAGAAGTAAAGAAAGAAATATTCAAGGAAATAGATAGCTTAAAGAAAGAACAATGAAAACTTCAGGAAACACTGGACACACTTATAGAAATGCAAAATGCTCTGAACGTCTCAGCAATAGAATTGAACAAGTAGAAGAAAGAAATTCAGAGCTCGAAAACAAGGTCTTCCAATTAACCCAATCCAACAAAGACATAGTAAAACGATAAGAAAATATGAAAGAAGCCTCCAAGAAGTCTGGGATTATGTTAAACAACCAAACCTAAGGATAATTGGTGTTCCTGGGAAGAAGAGAATTCTAAAAGCTTGGAAAACATATTTGGGGAAATAATCAAGGAAAACTTCCCCGGCCTTGCTAGAGACCTAGACATCCAAATACAAGAAGCACAAAGAACACCTAGGAAATTTATCGCAAAAAGATCATTGTCTAGACACACTGTCATCAGGTTATCCAAAGTTAAGACAAAGGAAAGAATCTTAAGAGCTGTGAGACAGAAGCATCAGGTAACCTATAAGGGAAAATCTATCAGATTAACAGCAGATTCCTCAGCAGAAAACCTACAAGCTAGAAGGGATTGGGGCCCTATCTTCAGCCGCCTCAAACCAATTATCAGCCAAGAATTATATATCCAGTGAAACTAAACATCATATATGAAGGAAAGATACAGTCTTTTTCAGACAAACAAATGCTGAGAGAATTCACCACTACTAAGCCACCACTACAAGAACTGCTAAAAGGAGCTCTAAGTCTTGAAACAAATCCTGGAAACACATAAAAACAGAACCTTAAAGCATAAATCACACATGACTTACGCAACAAAAATACAACTTAAAAAGCCAAAACAAAAAAACCAAAGTATACAGGCAACAAAGAGCACGATGAATGCAATGGTACCTCTCATCTCAATACTAACATTGAATGTAAATGGCCTAAATGCTCCACTTGAAAGATACAGAACCAAAGAATGGATAAGAACCCACCAACCAACTACCTGCTGTCTTTAGGAGACTCACCTAACATGTAAGGACTCACATAAACTTAAAGTAAAGGGGTGGAAAAAGGCATTTCATGCAAATGGACACCAAAAGTAAGCAGGGGTAGCTATTCTTGAATCAGACAAAACAAACTTTAAAGCAACAGCAGTTAAAAGAGACAAAGAGGGATATTATGTAATGGTAAAGGCTTTGTCCAACAGGAAAATATCACAATCCTAAACATATATGCACCTAACACTGGAGATCCCAAATTTATAAAACAATTACTTATAGACCTAAGTGGGGGACTTCAATCCTCCATGGGGAGCACTAGGCAGGTCATCAGACAGAAAGCCAACAAAGAAACAATGGATTCAAACAAATGAACTTTACAGATATATTCAGAACATTTCATCCAACAACCACAGAATACACATTCTATTCAACAGCGGATGTAACCTTCTCCAAGATAGACCTTATGATAGACCATAAAACAGGCCTCAATAAATTTAAGAAAAATGAAATTACATCAGGCACTCTCTCAAATCACAGTAGAATAGAACTAGAAATCAACTCAAAAAGGAGCCTTCAAAACCATGCAAATACACGGAAATTAAATAACCTGCTCTTGAATGAGCATTGGGTCAAAAATGAAATAAAGATGGAAATTTAAAAATTCTTCCAACTAAAAACAATAATGACACAACCTATCAAAACTTCTGGGATACAGCAAAGGCAGTGCTAAGAGAAAAGTTCATAACCCTAAACGCCTACATCAAAAAGACTGAAAGAGCACAAACTGACATTCTAAGGTCACATCTTAAGGAACTAAAGAAAAAAGAACAAACCAAACCCAAATCCAGCAGAAGAAAGGTAATAACCAAGATCATCAGAGCAGAACTAAATGAAATTGACAAAACAAAAAAAATAGAAAAGATAAATGAAATATAAACCTGGCTCTTTGAAAAGATAAATAAAATTGATAAACCATTAGCAAGATTAACCAAGAAAAGAAGAGAGAAAATCCAAATAACCTCATTAAAAAATGAAACAGAAGTTATTACAACTGACACCACTGAAATACAAAAGATCATTCAAGGCTACTATGAAAGACAATTTTACGCACATAAACTAGAAAACCTAGAAGAGATGGATAAATTCCTGGAAAAATACAACCCTCCTAGCTTAAATCAGGAAGAATTAGATATCCTGAGCAGACCAATAACAAGCAGCGAGATTAAAATGGTAATTTAAAAATTACCAACAAAAAAGGTCCAGGACCAGACAGATTCATAGCAGAATTCTACCAGACATTCAAAGAAGAATTGATACCAATCCTTTTGACACTATTCCACAAGATAGAAAAAGAAGGAACCCTCCTTAATTTATTCTATGAAGCCAGCATTATCCCAATACTAAAACCAGGAAAGGACATAACCAAAAAAAAAAAAAAAAAAAAAAAAAAAACTACAGACTGATATCTTTGAAGAACAGAGATGCTAAAATCCTTAACAAAATACTAGCTAACTGAGTCCAACAACATATCAAAAAGATAATCCACCATGATCAAGTGGGTTTCATACCAGGGATGCAGGGATGGTTTAACATATGCAAGTCAACAAATGTGATACACCACATTAACAGACTAAAAAACAAAAACACATGATCATCTCAATAGATGCAGAAAGCGCATTTGATAAAATCCAGCATCTCTTTATGATTAAAACTCAGCAAGATCGGCATAAAAGGGACATACAATGTAACAAAAGCCATCTATGACAAACCCACAGCCAACATAATACTGAGTGGGGGAAAGTTGAAAAGTTCCCTCCGAGAACTGGAACAAGACAAGGATGCCTATTCTCACCACTCCTCTTCAACATAGTATTGGAAGTCCTAGACAGAGCAATCAGACAAGAGAAAGAAAGAAAGGGCATCCAAATCGGTAAAGAGAAAGTCACACTGTCACTGTTTGCTGACGATATGATCATCAGCAAACCCTAAAGACTCCTCCAGAAAGCTCCTAGAACTGATAAAAGAATTCAGCAGGCCAGGCGCAGTGGCTCATGCCTGTAATCCTAGCACTTTGGGAGGTTGAGGCGGGTGAATTGCCTGAGCTCAGGAGTTTGAGACCAGCCTGGGCAACACAGTGAAACCCCGTCTCTACTAAAACACAAAAAATTAGCCAGGCATGGTGGTGCGGGCTAAAAAGTGGGCTAAAAACATGAATACACAATTCTCAGAAGAAGATACACAAATGGCCAACAGATATATGAAAAAATGCTTAACATCACTAGTGATCAGGGAAAATGCAAATCAAAGCCACAGTGCATTATCACTTTACTCCTGCAAGAATGGCCATAATCAAAAAATCAAAAATCAGTAGATGTTGGCATGGATGCAGTGATCAGGGAACACTTCTACACTGCTGATGGGAATGTAAACTAGTACAGCCACTATGGGAAATAGTATGGAGATTCCTGAAAGAACTAAAAGTAGATCTACCATTGATACAGCAATCCCACTACCAGGTATCTACCCAGAGGAAAAGAAGTCATTGTATGAAAAAGATACTTGCAGACACATGCTTATAGCAGCACAATTCACAACTGCAAAATCATGAAACCAACCCAAATGCCCATTAATCGACAAGTGGATAAAGAAACTGTGATATATACATCAAAAGAAATCACAGATAAAACAAACACATGAAAACACATCCCATGCTCATGGATGGATAGAATCAATATCGTGAAAATGACTATGCTGCCAAATGCAATCTACAAATTCAATGCAATCTCCATCAAAATACCACCATCATTCTTTACATAATTAGCAAAAATAATTCTCAAATTCATATTGAACAAAAAAATACACATATTGTTGGTATATGTATATATTTTGTATATATATTGCATATATATGTATATACATATATATGTATATATGGTGGGATACTACTCAACCATAAAAAGGAATGAATTAACAGTATTTGCAGCAACCTGGATGAGATTGGAGACTGTTATTCTAAGTGAAGTAACTCAGGAATTGAAAAGGAAACATTGTACGTTCTCACTGATATGTGGGAGCTATGAGGATACAAAGGCATAAGAATGAAACAATGGACTGTGGGGACTTGGGAAGAGTGGGAGGGGGTGAGGGATAAAAGACTACCAATATGGTATAGTATATACTGCTCGGGTGATGGGTGCACCAATATTTCACAAATCACCACTAAGGAACTTCCTTATCTAACCAAATACCACCTGTACCCCAGTAACTTATGGAAAAAATAACAAATCTGGTTGCTTGCTAACATCTTTAGTTCAATAGAAGGAAGAGATTAAAAATTGCCAATCTGAGATAGTGTAGTGGTTAATGACAGGAACTTCAGCACCGAAGAGACTTTAGTTTGAGGTTTGACTCCACATTTTTTCTTTAACCTATGAAGCCTTAGACAAGTGTCTCAGCCTTATGTTTCTTATCTGTAATGTGGTAACATGGAATTTACTTCGTCTTCCTGTGAGGACTTCGTGAGATATAAAGTAATTAGTTGACCCTGGCATCAAAAAAAAAATGGCTCTTATTATTTTCAATGTTGTCTTGTCCTTCCCCCCACACCCTCATTATCACAAGCAAACTTGAAATTAGTTGTTTTCTACTAATATTGGCTATATGGAAAAAAACAACGTCCACTTAAGAAAAAAATTCCTGCCAAACAAATAACAAGTTTGTTAAGACCTAAAAGCCTTTATAACAGATTTATTTCAATGTTTTTCCACATGTCTGATTCTTTCACTTTTCTATTATTAAATACTGCAACCAAATGCCATATCTTATGCTGTGTCAGACTGTGTACAGAAGCATTCAAAATGTGGTCCTGAGGGAAGATCCATTATTTTCTTAAATGTTAAAAAAAGTTATTTTTCCTTTACCTTGTTAGAAGCATTCTAATGACCTCTGTTCTGTGATTGAGCATTGTTCAGAACAACCATCAAAGAGAGACCGTCTAGCGGCAAAAGTGAACTGCCAACTGGAAGGCTACAAGGCAAGTCTCAACTACCCAGGGTTGCCATGACACCACACGGAAGTGATGATTAGTCAGGGATCTCCAGAGAAAACAGAACCAACACAATGTGTGTGTGTGTGTGTGTGTGTGTGTGTGTATAAAGATAGAGTTTTATTTTAAGGAATTGCCTCATGCAACTTGGGGGGCCAGCAAGTCCAAAATCTGCAGAGTAGGCTGGCAGGGTGGGGACAGTCCAAAGGCAGTGTCCTGGTAGAATCCCTTTTGGCTTGAGGAAGTCAGTCTTTGTTCTCCTAAGGCCTTCAGCTGACTGGATAAGGCCCACTCATAGCATGGAGGGTAATCTGCTTAACCCAAAGAGTACTGATAAATGGTATCCTCAACTAAGAAACACCTTCACAGAAACATCTAGAATTGTTAACACATAAAATTAACCATCACAGAACGTCACATTCTATTTTGTGCTAGTGTTCCTAGTCCTAAAATCTCCTGCCTTCTACATCACACACATCTATCTCAATAACCCACAAAAATCCATTGGTTCCTCTGAGGAAAAGGAAGATAACAGGGTATTATTAATCCCTGACCACTCTATGAGTTGTGCCTTAATCTGAGTTTATTCTAGGCTTTTCTTACCCGTCTTGTAACCCACACCATATTTTCAAATTCCCCAGGCCAATATAATAGAAGTGAAGCATGTGCGAATATTTACAATGACATGAAGAGAGAAAAAGGAAAGCTCGTGTCTTTTTAGTGGCTGTTAAATAGATTCTCAGCCATATGTCTCCAAATGCTTCAATAAAAATGTTTTCCTTTCATTTAAAATCTTTGTGTTTTTTTTTTTTTTTTTGAGACAGGATCTTACTCTGTCATCCAGGCTGTAGTGCAGCAGCACAATCACAGCTCACTGCAGCCTTAACTTCCTGGGTTCAAGTGATCCTCCCACCTTAGCCTCCCGAGTAGCTGGGACTACAGGTGTGCACCACCATGCCTGGCTGATTTTTGTATTTTTTGTAGAGACAGGGTTTTGCCATGTTGCCCAGGCTGGTCTCAAACTCCTGAGCTCAAGCAATCCTCTCAATTCCACCTCCCAAAGTGTTGGGATTACAGGCATGAGCCACCACACGTGGCTGTGTTTACATTTTGCTTTCTAGCCCCTGATATCTACAAATAGCTGAGTGATGGCAAGAACTGTTCCCTTTGCACAGGCATTTGTCATAGTTGAAGTGCAGGCTGAAGAGTGAACAACAGATGCTGGAGTCTGTGATGAGACACAACCATGAAAGAGAGCTGCTCCCAGGCTGTGAAGCAAAAATAAGATACTGAATATAAAAATGCAAGGATTTTTTGAAATCTTTGAAATCCTGTGAAACTTATTCTATTCACTCTCCCAGGTCTCTCCCACCCTCCCCTGTCCTGCTCTGTGCATGGGAAAATGGCCTTTGATGCAGCCTCTGGCTGCTGGCTGTGTTCAGCCAGTGGGGAGCAATGATGAGAAATGGGAAGGAGGGAGAAGACTGAGGTATTGGTCTTCACTTTGAGGCTCCTTCCCTGAGAGGTCACACTGGACTAGCTGTATCCCTCAGCCCAAAGTCACAGCTACTCTCAGCAGACTCGCGGGTTCCAGTTGTGGCCCCACCCCTTGCTTCCTGGGATCTAGGATGGCTGCTCCTCAGTGTTGCCAGCCTTGCTGTCCTGCATGAGCCTGTGTAGTTGCCCTCTTCCCTGCCCATAACTTCTGAACAGCCCCTTTATCAAAAGCTTTTTTTTTTTTTATAGACAGAGTCTGGCTCTGTTGCCTAGGCTGTAGTGCGGTGGCACGACCTTGGCTCACTGCAACCTCCCGGGTTCAAGTGATTCTTGTGCCTCAGCCTCCCAGGTAGCTAGGATTACAGGTACCCTCCACCAAACCAGGCTAATTTTTTGTATTTTTAATAGAGACGGGGTTTCACCGTAGCCAGGCTGGTCTTGAATTTCTGGACTCAACTGATCTGCCTGCCTCGGTCTCCCAAAGTGCTGGGATTACAGGCTGGAGCCACCGTACCAGCCAAAAACTCTTTTAATTACTATTGCCTCCTGGTGCTGACTAATAAGGTATTGAATGTTCTCTGTTTTCCCTTTTATTAAAAATTTGGTATAAAACACATAAATCCTTTAAGATATTTCTGAATTTTTTACAAGCCATTAGTGAACAAATGCTTTTTGATGTTTCTCAGTGTTCTTTAAGCAGTCATGTAATACTTCAGTCCAAAGTGCAGCATCATCACAAGTCCTACCATGTTATGAGAATTATGTAAACCACAGTGTTGGCCTTTGTATCCTAGTTTCAAGAAAACTCTGTTAAATTTATTAATCATTGTCAATAGTTAATTGAGTTGAGTATCCAGGAACAACTATTACTCTGCTTCTTGAAATAATTTTTAAAACTAGTTTTCATCCTATTTTGCTATTGTCTTTTCCACTGTTTTTAATATGGTGAATCATCTAAATCCTTTTGGGAATATGGATAAAATACATTGTAATTAATAAACATTTCAATGTAAAAATCAGGCCCCACATCATCATTAAGACTGTAGGAAAGGACCAAGAAACCCAATTTCATAAAAGTCCACTTGAAAATAAGCCCAAGACGCAAGAAACAAAAAGCCAGGAGAATAGTTGGATCCAATCCACAGGCATCTGGGTTCAGACAGCAAATCCATAACCACCCCCTTCTCTTCATCCACTGGAAGCACCTCCAGCCCTGGGTAGTAGTTTCCATTTCCTCAGTCTCCTGTGAGGCTTAAGAGACATTTAGGAACCGCCCAAACTTACTCTTGGTGTGGGGCTCCTGTCTTGGTCAGCAAGGTCAGCACAAAAAACATAAAAATCACGAAGACTGCAAGACCAACCCAAAATCCAATCACAATGGAATCTGCAAGACAGTTAATACTGCAATTAGTATTTCACAGTAGTTTAAAACTTGAACATTCAAGAATCAGAGCTTCTTGGAGAGGCTTTGGTACATGAAACATGAAAGGAAATCAACAGTCTGATCCGCAGTTGGCTGGAGATTGATAAGATGGAAAGGATGACGGGGAGGGAAGAGTCTGCTCCGCCTCCAGGTTTCTGTCTCAGATAGCACGAAGGGATTTAGGCCTCATTGACTCATGGTTTCCGTATCTCAAGGAAGGAACCTAGGCCACAGCATAGGTTATCTTGGGCCTCAAGATTCCACTCGTGTGTTGAGTTAGAAAATAAAATGTTTAGCAGACTACCAACTCAAGTTTTAAGTGTATTTGGATTCCTACTGTTAAAAGAAAAACTTTGGACAAATTAAATTTAACAGATATTAACTGTGCAAGGAAAACAAAATTCTTGAACTGGGAAGCTCCCAGAATCAGAACAGATTCAGAGAGACTCTGGGCTGCCTCATGGTTGGTTAAGATTTAGGGACAGAAAAAGGAAAATTATGTACAGGAAAAAGAAACGAGGTATGGAAACAGCTGGATTTGAATACCATTTGAACAGCTGTCTGCCTGTGAGTGCCTGAAGTGTAGCTGTGTGATTAGCTGAGACTCAGCTATTGTTATGGAAGCATTCGCTGGGTTTTCAGTTTGCTTACCTAGTAAGCTAGGTCACAGCTCATACCTAAGAATGCAAGTATGCAAATATGGAGGCCTTCTTGGGCCAAATTTTAGTTCAGAAACTCTATTGGTTAGCAGCTCAATTAGGTAGCAACTTTGCATTCTCACTTATGTTCACCATGGAATAATTCAGGCTGTCATTACTTCTTGCAGAGAACATACAGATGGCCTCTTGAGTGCTCTCTCTGCCTTCTGCCTTTCCCTGTGCTTTATTTCTGTACAAATCTGCTTTAATCACAGCCCTGATGATATTGCTCTTTCGTGAAAAGCTCTCCAACAAAAACAGAGCTGACCCACTTTTCCAGATTAAAAGAGATTCCATATGTAAAGCACTTTATGCAATGTCTGACAGGTGAGAAAACGGTACACCACAGGTGCTGGCTACTGTCATTAGAATTGTCATTTTCTCCCAATTTACCTCACTTTAAAAACCATGTGTTTCCAATCATACTAGGGGACATTGTGTCCCTGTATTTACCGTAACCTTAGCCATGGCTTCCTCACAGCCACACCTTACCAGGGCTCTGACCACTACCTGCCTGGAACAACTTTTCCCAGCCTGGAGCTAATGAAAGTGTATCCATCCTATACTAAGAAGCTTATCTATGTGGAAATACACTAAGGATGCTTAGCAATTTTCTAAAAATAAGTGATTGGAGTTTAAATATCAAATGTGTTTAAACGCAAAGCTTTATTCTAATTAAATTATGTATGTGTAGCACTTTTTCCAAAGTGAAGAAATCAGATTAAGAATTTACTCTGCATAATTCATACTTTCATCCTCCACGTACTATTGCCTAGAGGTTAACAATGTGTATTCAGCACTCTGAAAAACTAATGTGTCTAACCTTAAGTGCCAAAGAAATAGAAATTGTATACTTTGCGTTTTAATATAGTAGAAATGAGGCGTAAAAAAAGACAAGGACAAATACCAAACACCACATGTACTGAGGTACAACTAACATGAAACAATAAAATCTCAACTATCTAGGTGTGGACTATGAAGAAACATTGTACAGTTAAATAACAGTTCCCTGCACTGTACTTTATCAACTGCCTGCATAGCAAAAGCAAATTCTAAAATTATACACCAATGCTATATTTAAATCTTCGGTTTAGAATTGAATCATGTTGATTGACATTTTTCAAATCTGTGTACTAGGAAGGTGTTCTCCTAAGGACAGCTTTCACACTGCAAATGGTGGACTGACTCCTGGAGGCAGAGGAAAGTGTGCCCTCAACCCAGCCCAGTCCCCCTTCCCTCTGCCCTTCTAAGTGCCCCAGGGAGCTAATCAAAAAGCAGCAATAATGTGAAGCATGGGAGGGCTACAGCCTTCAGAGAAGTCAGGCGGCGACAATGTTGGGGAGAGGCAGGCTGTGGGTAGAATCTGAGAATCCTCATGATCCAACAGCATTTACCAAACATTTCTTTAATAATGCAGCATCTATGTTTTCCATGGCAATATGCTTTAAGTAGCTCTGCTTATTCACATTCCACTTTCAACAAAATGTAGCTTCCTCAAGTTATTTCCACTAATTTCCCCCAATCTCATCTTCTGCCCTATGACCCATCCCCAGGGGACTTTCTCACCCTGAGCCTCTTACAAGAAACGTCAGAGATCCCCATCTCATCCCAGAAATATCCAAACTCTCCTGAAGTTTTATTCACATGTTAAGTTTCATGGGCATAGGCACTACAGTAAGATGGGAAAAGTGGAAACCCTTGTCTTCCCAAAAGCATCCTTTTCTGGGAAGAAGTCAGAATAAAGTTTTATACAGAGCAAAGCTCCAATGTGGCTAGATGGTTAAGAAAGTCAAAAGAAGCCTTCCAAAGGAGTTTCCACCACAGCCAAGCTACCAGTCTGTCCTGTCTAGACACTGAGCTACTTGGAGACTACTATTGTAAGGGGGTAGAACAATTGCCCAGGGGAATTGCAAATGGAATGTGTCATAATAAAGTAACTCCCCTTAACCTAACCTTTAGTGAACGGAATGGAACAAGAGAGCTGAAAGCTGACATGATTTTTTTCCTTCCCATTCTAGGGGAGGACTAGGTTAACTACTCCATCCAACTCGCCCTCCTCTCCACCTCTTGAGAATAAATGGTGAACTTCCCATTTCGTGGTTATATGAAAAACAAGGGTTAATACTTCACTTGAAAGAGAGGGTTCATGACACTGTCCTCACACCACTTTTGGTTCCTAAGGCACTAGGGTCAATTCTGTGATATGAATTCCTGGCAAAGAGCCAACAGTGATGTTCCCACACTTATCTCTACTGTCTTACTCCAAGCTTTACAAGTTCTAGCTCTGTTTCTCATCCTAATGACCTGGCTTCTTGCTGACTCATCCATGCATAGGTCTGATATCCACCAGGCAGCACATAAAAAAGCATGGATTTGGCCACCACTGATACCTCATATTAAGAGGATATTTCTTCAGTTTTTTCTCAACACAGTGGTCAGAGTGGTCCTGCTAAAATGTGATTGTCCACTCATTGACTCATCAGCTTTTGCTTCTGCTGCTTTAAGAACACCTTGTCTTACCCAGCCACGCCCTTCATAGATGACCCATTCCTCTCCTTCCCTTTACAGCAAGACACTTGAGAGATTTGTCTGTACATGCTGTCCCCAATTTCTCTTCTCTCATTTTTTCTTGAACCAATTCCATCAACCTTTTATCCCCAGCACCCCACTAAAACTGCTTTTCAAACCATTGCCAGTAACTTCTACATTATAAATCCAATGGTCAAATCTCAGTCTTCAATTAACTTGACCTAATAGCAGCATTTGACACAGACTGTCTTTGCAACCCTTTTTTCAGTTGGCATCCAGAAAACAAAAATTGCCCAGTTTTCTTCCTACTTTCTGTACATTCCTCTCAGGCACCTATACTGCTATGCAACCCTCCAACTTCGAAACACAAGCGTGCCCAGGGCTCAGCTTTGGACTCTTCAGTTTTCTATCTACACTCACTTATCCAGCCTCTTGGCTTTGAACGCATACTATTTACATGCTGATGACCCTCAAGTCTACAGCTTCCCCTCACCCTCTCCTCCCTTGTCCTCCTGGATATGTGATAGGTGTCTCAATTTAACAAGTCCAAAACAGAGCTCCTGGCATTCCTTTCTGAAACCTCCTTCTCCCATACTCTTCCCCATTTGTTAAAGGTAATTCCATCCTGCCAGTTACTCAGGTCACAAATCTTCAAATCATTCTTGACTCTTCTTTCTCTTACACACACCGCCAATCCATTGAGAAATCTTGCCAGATCCATCTTTTAAAAACATCCAGAATGTATGCCTTTCTTACCACTTCACTCTCCCTACCTGGCTCCAAGCCACCATCATCAGCTGCCTGGACTATGGCAAAGGCCACGTGAATGGTCTCTGCTTCTAATTTCATGCCTTTCACTCCCCAGTTGCAGTGATGCATTGAAACCTAAGCCAGATGGCACTCCTCTGCTCTAGACCCTCAAGTAACTGCTCAGAGTAAAAGGCCAAGCAAAGTCCTTAGCATGACCTCTGAGCGCCCCCACCATGTCCATGTCCCCACAGCCTCTCTGACTTCATTTCCTGCTGTTCTGCCTCTTATCACTCCCTTGGTATCACGCTGGCCTCCTTGTTCCTTGCATGATCCAGTTCACTCCCGCCAAGGATCCTTTGCTGGAATGTTTTTCCCTGAGATATATTATAGCTCAATCTCTCACTTCCTTCAGGTCTTTTATCAAATCTCTCCTTCTCAGTAAGGCTTTCCATGGCCACTCTATCTATACTGTCACCTCTACACTCCACATTTCTTTGCCCCCACTCTATTTATCCTTTTATATTGCCATCTGACATTATCTATTTAACTATTTATTGTCTGTCTCTCCCACTAGAATGCAAGCTCTATAGGAGGAAACATTTTTGTCTTTTCAGTTCACTGTTGTCTCTCCAGTGCTTAAAATAGTACTGCACATACAGGTGCTCAATAAATAGATATTGAATAAATGAATAAATAAATTTCCACTCTGTTGGTGCCAAATTTGTATAAGATACATGTCCACTTCTGATACATGATAAGGTTTAATATGGGATTCAAAACCAATGGCATAAGAATTATCAATGACCATCTGAGGTTGTTCCTCAGATGAAACACGCTTTGAAGGTAGGAATCTTAATTTCAGCAGAGGAACTTAGTCTAAAGATGGAGCTATTGTTGCCAAGTATGATCCATTACAGGTAAGGCAAATAAAGATAACTGTTATGGTCATTCCTGTCCTCAATGAGGGCTTCCCCTTGAAATGTCCTGCTTCTGTTCTTTTGAATCTGCATCTAATTGGCTTTGTATTTTCCCCAGCAAAACAAGAAGTCATACTTGAAGGTCAAAATCACAGCATTTTTAAATGAAAGAGACTGTACCAAAGCACACATTTCAACAGTTGACTTGATCTTTTCACTTTCCTGTATATCTGGAGTTTTGTGTTTGTTTGTTTTTTGTTATCAGTGTGTCTCACATATTGTCAGGTTCCTAAAGCTAAGGGCTTCTACTTATCAGCTCTCTTATATCAGAACAGTAAGTATTCAGGTATTTTTGTTTTATCTTGATGTGAATATTAAAATTAACAAAAGCAGTTGTTATTAATGGTATAGTAGGTAGTGTAAGTAAGGAGTGAGTGAGTCACACCTCTGCCTATGTTTCTCAGGAAGTTTTCCAGCTATAATTATTTCTAGAATGAAATATCCTCACAAAAGATTTTATTCAATTGTCTCTGGAAATGTACCAACCAAAATTATAGCAGTAGGCCTGTCTTCTGTGCCTCTTATACTAAGGAAAAGAGACAGGAGCAAGCTGACACAAAAATAAAGTTGATGTCACCAAGCTGTAAAAGCCCACATTTCAAGAAAATATGTGGCAATTTTCCCAGTCATTTTGATTTCCACTATAATTCAGAACAAGCAATTGTCCTTACATAAAAGTTATCCTAGAAAAACAACATATTAAAGAATTTAAGTAAATTAAGGTGGGTGATTTCATACCCAACAGCCTTCTATCAGATAATCAATGACAGCATACCTTAATGAATGCCATATGCTTTTTTTCCACAAAGAAATACTGAGTAGATGTCAATAAAGGAATGAGTGAAAGTATTTAATTATTACCACTCACTTAAGGGGTAAAGAACATATGGTTTAGTTAATGATTTTTGCTAAAGGAACAAAAATAGAAAGCCGTTCTTGCAAAAGAGCACCAAGCTGGTGCAAGAGATCATGAATGCCAAGACAGGTCAGGATAGAAGCAGCCAGGAAATAATTAAAGGAATGAAAACGCTTTCTTTGCTACATTTGTGTCTCCAGGTCCTCTTATATTTCCTAATGTGTCCCACTAACCTGGACCAGTTAAGAACATAAAAATTTTACAGTGCTGTGGATAATTCACTCTGACAAAAGCGAACATTTCAGGGATGTTTACGGGGTTACCAAGACAGGACCTGGGACTGGGCAGCAGTTCCTGCCTACCATGTTAACTGTTAACTCTACTTAGTGAAGCAAGGATGTCTCATGCTGGCCAGTCAGCATTCACTTATGACTCGAGTTGAATAGCAACATCTCACAGAATTACATTTCCTTGCTCTGTGCTAGACCCTTAATTACTCCAATAGCATGAAACACAATTCATGCCTAGAACACAGAGTTAGAAATGATCACAGGCTATTCTGGCCCATCATTATGAACACACATGGATACACTGCTCTCCACAGCTCTAGAAAACCAACTGGGATGAAAAGATGCTGCTGTGTTACAAAAGAAAGTTCTTCAAACAACAGTTCCAGATCCTATTTTTATACATATTTTTGATAGTTCAAACATTCACAGTTTGAAGGAGTTAAAATAGCAAATGCTTTTTTAAAATTCTCAATCTCAGCTTGACATTGATTCATGTTCTCCTACTACAGGAATTTTTTAGTCTTTCATCAGTTAGAATCACCAAGGCCCTCCTGTACCATTTCCGAGCAATCAGCCTATGTATGGAGGCGAGATGTTTTGTGGCATTTGGGAGGCAGAGGACAGAGAGTTCTGTAAGAAGACAGAATGTTCAGGAGAAATAATCCTTGGGGATTTCACAGGTTAAGAGAAATACAATTTGTGCTTACAATGAGGAATTGTATAAAACTTACATTTATGAGCCTTTAGTCCTTCAAAGGAAACTGGTCCAATCTCATAATATTCATATTCCCAGGTGTAATCAGAATTAGATGCCGATTGCTGGGAAGTTCTGTTAGAAATTAACCTCTGGGCAGACATCTTCAACCTGTACAAATAGAGAAAGTCAAGCGCAGAACATGTTAATTCATCCAGAGCTGCACAGTTACCTTAATTACTCTTGATCACATTCAGGAGTTTGGCAGCAAACCCCTTGAGGAGGTCTTACCCCCTAGGCCAGGAGAGGTTCTTACCAGCTGCCCACACCTCATGTCATATGGCCACTACTTCCTTTTATCTCGCCACTAGACTGGAATAAATGTATTTGAAACCAGACACTGTATTTTTTTGTGAACTTAACCCAATGCCTGGCACATAACCAATGTTCAGTAATTGATGAAGGAAAGAAGGAAAGGAGGGAAAGAGTATGTCAAAATCTCTGAGCTTACAGCTTCAGCCTCAGCACCTATACCTGCAAGAGTATGCAAAGAGTCTGCTGAAGCTAGTTCATTTCTGATACTAACTTGATGTATTACTCAATCTCAGATTGACATTGATTTCAGTTCTCCTATAAGGGAATTTTTTAGTCTTTCATCAATTAGAATCACCAAGGGCCTCCTGTACCATTCCCGAGTAATCAGCCTATGTGTGGAGGTGAGAAGTTTTGTGGGATTTGGGAGGTAGAGGACAGAGAATTTTGTAAGAAGAAAGAATGTTTAGGAGAAGTAATCAAATTAGTATCAGAAATGAACTAGCTCAGTATGTATCCATTGAACACCTACTATGCAACAATGGAGATAAGCAACCTAAGGTTTTGTTTGTTTGTTTGCTTTTCTTGCTTCCAGTGGGGTTAGAGGAAACTAAGTTTAATAAAAAGGAGTGAATAAAGAAAAACAGGCAACAAAAGTTGCATAGTGGATCTTGCAGAAGATCCTCAACAGAAGTCCACAACTTGTCCAACTGCTTATTCCTGAAATTTATCATATTTTCAGGATGTCCCGAGTATCTTTGTTAACTGTGACTATTTTAGACCAAAAACTCCTGACTTCTTTGGGAGAAGATGATTGCACTGCGCAGCATGGATGCTGAAGGTGATAAGTCAATGCAGCCTGTGGTCAATAACTGTGCTTGAGCACCTACGGTGTGCAAGACACTGCACACTGTGGGGTGGGCAGAGATGCCTGAGACAGATCAGTACTCCACAGGCCTTCCCTTACAATGGAGAAAGGGAGACAAAGCGACAGATAGCAGTAACATAAGGGAAAATTTGAATGAAATACCAGCGGAATCGAAGATTCACTGAGCAGTCACTACCACTGCGCCCGCTTCAAGAGCTTTCTGAGGTTTCTTTAGCCCGCACCCCTCCCCACTGCCTCCAGGGCACAATCCTCAGGGAAGCTGGGGCAAAATCACCACCACCACCCTTCTGCCACACTTCTGCATCACTCTCCCCTTTCCCTCACCCCTTCTTTCCCATCCCAGACATGACTCCACAGAAAAGGACTCTAACTCCATGTCATCATACTGTTCAAAGGATGGGCCCAAAAAGCCTAAAATATTTACTTTCTGGTCTTATATTATAGAAAAAGTTTGCCAATCCCTGCTATAGAGCCATGAAAAAAAAATCTGAGCTTCAGTTTTCCCACTAGTAACATGAAGATGATTATGGTACCCACTTCATGGAGTTGCTATAAAAATTAAATGTGATGTTGCATGAAAAAATAAGACAAATATTAGCAGGCCGCACAACTATTAATTAGAAATGCTGATCTTGAATAGAAAAGCCTTGCTTTGTTCTTCAGACACACCCAACTCCCTGGCCAGCCAATTCTTACCAAATGCACCAAGTGTTAACTGATTGATTCAAGCAATCTACCTGCCTCACCCTCCAGAGTGTTGGGATTACAGCTGCGAGCCACGGTGCCCAGACAAATAAATAAAACTATGACCAAAAATTACTTACAGGTGTTTAGATCATTTGAAAGTTAAAATGATCAACATTTACATCCTGGGATTCATGCTGTTCTACCAACTCAAAAATAAAATAGGATTTCTCTTCTTTTTTTCTTTATTAAGGAAAATAAGATGAAGTGTGTGGTTTGATCACATCATTTTTAGTAGAAATCAACATTACAACTACTATAACAGCAGAGCGGAGGGAGGCACTCAACTTCATCTGGAACAGAAAAATAGTGAAAAGTACTTAAAGGAATGAAGAAAATAAAGATGGAGGGTGTGTATTCAGGGCACCACAGAACTGAGAGCTGTTCTCCCACAGCCACATAGTTATCAAAGTCAGCACACAGTGGGGACCCTCATCTGTGGCTGCCAGGGTCCACAGGACCAGTCAGAAAGCAGCAGTAACATCACCCTCATAGGGCCGGTCAGGAACTAGTCAATAAAATGTGTCTGTGTAAGAGTGAACTGTAAGGAATATCAACCACCCACCCTACAATAGAGACATGCCTTCTTTTTCTCCCCCTTACACTGTCCCCTTTCATCTAAATGAACTATTTAGGGATTGATTACTAAAGGGCATTACCAAAGGGTAATATAAGTTATATGTGCAAAAGTCCTGAAGGTGGGAAGAGAGGAGTGAAGTTCTGACCAACACTGACAGATAAGAATGACTGAATAACAGAGCCAGCCTACAGGAGGTTCTCATTCTGCAGAATGAAATGTGACACCAGCTCTCCCCAAGCAGCCACCAGTTGCCTGAGTAGCCTTCAAACAAAAGGAGAGGCATTTGTCTCCACTGGCTCTTTCCTCTCACTTCTTGAATCCCAAAGATAGCTTTGGAGGACAGAACCTCTGACCTCTTCTTTAAAGCAGTCACCTAGTGCCCTTGAAAAAGTCGACGAGGCATTATTTTTTCATGCAAGTTTCAAATTAACCAGCTTAGGCCATCAGATGCACAAGGACCAACAACAAACATAAGGCAGTGCTAGGGAAGTGTTCTGCGTCATCCCCATTACCAAGCCCGCAGTGACTCTCCAAGCTTTGCTGAAACATAAGCTGGGAACTGCCAGCATGTCCAAGCAGCAGCCCCCTGAGTCTGCTATTCCACCACAGTGTGCATGATCTGGGCCATCCACGCAGTAAGCGAGGCAGCCTGGCACTGAGCCTCACTCCCTGGGGTGCTGACAGGCCAGCAGCTGCTCTGTCTTGAACACAACAGCAGGAAGCGGCAGCTCCACGGGCAGCTGCTGTCTGTGTGGCTACCACTCCTGAGAACCACCCTCCCCACCCTGAGATTTTCTTAATGTCAGATTTCTTTACGATATTAGAGTCATGAAAAATAACTTCTTTGACAGAAACATATCCTAAACAAACTTCCACATCAGAGAGACTAAATTGCTCTTTTGAGCAGCTGAAAGCATCATTGCCAACCAAAGCAAAAATGAAGATTAGGACTGCATCCCAAAGCTAGCCCTGAAAGGAAGCTTACCTTTTCCAGGTGTGCACAGGGTAGTGTAGCCCATGCCAGCCCATTGTCAGGGAAGAGGGAAGATCACAAACCCAAACAGAGAAAGCGTGGTGAGCAGGCCCAGACACCTCTCACTAAACCATCACCTCTTTTCCAACCCACATTCCCATCACTTTCATCCCTTCTTCGAACTATCCAATCTTTCCTGCTCCAACCCAGGTTCCTATACCACTCCTGGGCACTCTCTTTTCCTCCCCGTCCCTCTTTTTTTGAGACAAGGTCTTACTCTATTGCCCAGGTGGGAGTGCAATGGTACAATCATAGTTCACTGCAGCATTGACCTCGCTGGCTGAAACGATCCTCCTGCTTTGGCCTCCCAAAGTGCTGGGATTACATGCATGAGCCACCACACCTGGCCTCTTTTCCTTCTTTTATTTTGAGGGGAATCTCCCTCTGTTACCCAGGCTGGAGTGCAGTGGTGAGATCTCGGCTCACTGCAACCTCTGCCTCCTGAGTTCAAGTGATTCTCCTGCCTCAGCCTCCCAAGAAATTGGGACTACAGGCACATATCACCAGATCCAGCTAATTTTTGTGTTTTTGGTAGAGACAGGGTTTCGCCATGTTGGCCAGGCTGGTCTACAAACTCCTGACCTCAGGTGATCTGCCTGCCTGGGCCTCCCAAAGTGCTGGAATTATAGGCGTGAGTCACCATGCCCAGCCCTCTCTACTTTCTTAAAAATGGATCAAGCAATTCTCTCCACCTCCCTGAATTTGAGGAGATGTACTCAGACATAGAACTTCCCAAAGTAGTTCTATGAATAAATTCTATTCTAATCATAAAGCCATTATTCTATGAATAAATGGCTTTGTGTCAATATCCTTAGTGGATTACGATGGTATGCACAGCAAGGGGGCTGCTTCTTTGGAGTTAGACACTTTTTTTCCATGTTAAGGGGTCAACATCAGCAGATGAGTTTTTCAAGTGACCACTAACCCAGGCACAGGACTAGCACATTAAGAAGAATCCAAAAGGTGCCAGAAACCCTGAAAAATGAGCATGCCCCCACACAAACATGCACACAACTGACAGCGCAGCTACTAAGGCATTCCAAGAAACTGCCAGTCAATGCCACAAATCCAAAGACCTATGCTGACCAGTTTGTACAGGGGAAGACCTAATGGCCAGTCAGATGATCAACATTCCCAACTGCAATGACTCTCTCACCTTCCTCTTCAATCCTCAAACTCCAAAAGTAGGCATGCCACCCAGGACCACCAACCTCTGTTCTAGCCCAGGCCAGGAAGGTCTTGTTAGTTACCTCTTCTTATTCTTCTTCCTCTTACTTCCAGGAATGACTGTCCCCCACACAACATAGAGAAGTGACCCTTGTGACTCATAACCCTCTCTCTCTTCCAGCAAAGAGACTTGAGAAACCAAAGATAAAGCTCAGCCACGCTGCACTTTGGCGGCTGATGAGCCCAAAGTGGGAACTTCAGAATTGCAACTTTAGAAGCTTAATTTCCTCCTTGCACAGAACAATGGTGCACCCAGCTTACCCATGTCTAAGTGGGTAAGGTCATATAGAAAATGAGAGACTTCAATGTTATGAATCACACTCCGAGCCAGCTGGATCTTCTTAAAGCATCTCTATAAGGCAGCACCTCCCAGCAAGGGATCATGCTTGACCCTCTCAATCAAAGCTGCCACAGTGTCCTCCCAGGGCAGTGCTTTAAAAACAGTAACATGGTGTTATTCTCCAGTTTACTTCTCCTTTTTATAGAGTCTGCGTAAACCACCATCTTCTACTGGCACTTCCCACTTAATTCCCAGGTCTGCTGATTCTTTTTCTGTGAATCCATTTCAAGTCAGTGGTGTCTTTCATGGGGCGTGGATTTTTCTTTCCTCCAATTAAATAAAAAAGATCATGCTTCCAGGACTTTGTAGTCTTCTCCTCCTTACTACTATTTTGACTCGAGTATGACTCTTTTGAAGTCTGATGCTCTGGCCACTCAATTCAGTCTAGAGATGTTACACGCACGTACACACACACACACACACACACAAACGTACGCATGCTGGGCTCTTCCTTTTCAAATGGACATACTTCCCAAATTTCTCTACACTGCCAAGTTTTATGCCATTCTCTAGTGTTTCCTAGAAAGTACTCAATTACCCAGCAGTCCTCAAAAAATGGTGACTGACAGCTGACAGAGAATTCAGGATGTATCTATTTCCTGCCTATCCCTGCTTCTCCTGTGCACTCAGCAACTTGTTTCCAGCAGCAAGGCAGCGGACAAAAAGTGTTCCCAAGCCTGAAGACTTCTTCCATCTTAACATAAAAATCAATGCCAATAGAAGAACAACTTCCAAAAACAGAAATGGAACTTAATATTTTACACTGATAGATATGTAGTCACCACCTGAAATAAAGAATTGCTTAATTAAGAAGTGGGCACCCTTCTTTCACCAGCTGGTGTCTCAAAGGGGACAAGCAGTTTGTATTCATAAATCTACCTCTTTCTGTTATGCCTGGCCACCTATATGGTAGTAAACAGGCTAGGAAGTTTTTTTTGTTTTGTTTTTTTGTTTTTTTGTTTTTTGAGATGGAGTCTCCCTCTGTCGCCCAGGCTTAAGTGCAGTGGTGTAATCTCAGCTCACTGCAACCTCCGCCTCCTGGGTTCAAGCGATTCTCCTGCCTCAGCCTCCCTAGTAGCTGGGATTACAGGTATGCACCACCATGCCTGGCTAGATTTTGTGCTTTTAGTAAAGAAAGGGTTCACCATGTTGGCCAGGCTGGTCTCAAACGCCTGACCTGAGGTGATCCGCCTGCTTCTGCCTCCCAAAGTGCTGGGATTACAGGCATGAGCCACTGTACCCGGCCAGAAGTAATTTTTAAAGTGAGTGTTTCCTGGCTCTGTAGTGCTCCACAGGTTAGCCCCATTCTAATAGACTTCAGCTGGACATCAAGAAGAATTTCATGTTACACACCCAGGAAAGAAGCTGTAAAGTCTCCATCTGGAGAAAATTTCCAGAGAAGAGAAGAGGCATGGCCCTGAGATACGACTGCACCTCTGCCCCTGGCTCTACAGATTCAGGAAACTGAATTTTCAGTTTTCCAGAGATGAGAAAGCCCTTATGGACTCAGTCATGCTAATCAAGCATAGCGGAATGATTTATAACGAGCATATCCATTTGTTGAATAAAAATTTCAGATCAGAAGATTAGCTGGTGAAAGTAGAATCAGGACAAGGGAGTTGTAATAATATGACAAAACAGAACCGTAATGCTCCATCCCACTACATGTGTGTCTACGTGTTAGACTGCCGTCCTGTATTCCAATGTCAATGTCCTGTTGCCACCATAACATGCTATCATGGTGGAGCTGGCTTCCCCAATCACAGGAAAGGCATAGGCTTAACTCTAGCCTTTTCTAGACCTTGCTTTTCTTGGTCTGTCCTTCAAAAAATTCTAGGCTAGTTGAGAGGACCAATAGAATACCAAGTCAGTCACTTTTATTACAGTTAGGTTTTCTGAGTTCCCATGACTACTTTATTTTTGCTCTATCTCTAAACTGTTAGGGAAAGCACGCTTTAAATTACTAGTGTCAAGTCAAAGAACCAACTATCAAAAAGAAATCTTCATAATGAGATACCACTTCACACCCTATTAACATGGTAATTATCAAAAATCAGAAAATAAGTATTGGTGAGGGTATAGAGAAACTGGAACCCTTGTGCACTGCTGGTAGGAAGGTAAAAAGGTACAGTCACTGTGGAAGACAGTATAGCAGTTTCTCAAAAATTTAAACATGGAATAACCATATGATACAGCAATTCTAATTCTGGATATATACACAAAAGAACTGAAAGCAGAGACTTGAACAGATATTTATGCACACCTAAGTTCATAACAGTATTATTTACAATAGCCAAAAGGTCAAAACAACCCAAGTGTCCAATCACAGATGAATCATAAACCAAATGTTGTATGTACAATGCAATATTAAGCCTTAAAAAGCAATGAAGTTCTGAAACATGCCACGACTTTGATGAACCTTGAAAACATTACGCTAAATGAAATAAGCCAGTTACAAACGGACAAATATTGCATGATTCTACATATATGAGGTACCTAGAATAGCCAGATTCTTAAAGACAGCAAGTATTGGGTTGGTGCAAACGTAATCGTGGTTTTTGCAAATACTTTTAATGGCAAAATTCACAATTATTTTTGCACCAACCTAGCAGAATGGTGGTTATCAGGAGCTAAGGGTGGGGAAATGGGAAATTGTTATTTACCAGTAAAGGGTTTCAGTTTGAGATAATGAAAAAGTTCTGAAAATGGATAGTTGTCATGGTTGTACAACAATGTAAATATATTTAATGCCACTGAACTGTACATTCAAAAATGGTACATTTTATATTATGCATATTTAACCAAAATACAAAAAAGTTCTAAATATTGTTTATAATTTTTTTTTTTTTAGGCCAGGCTTGGTGGATCATGCCTGTAATCCCAGTACTTTGGGAGGCCAAGGCAGGTGGATTGCTTTGAGCCCAGGAGTTCAAGACCAGCCTGGCCAACATGGCAAAACTCCATCTCTACTAAAAATACAAAAATTAGCCAGGCATAGTGGTGCATGCCTGTAATCCTAGCTACTTGAGAGGCTGAGGAACAAGAATTGCTTGAACCTAAGAGGCAGAGATTGCAGTGAGCTGAGATCACCCCACTGCACTCCAGCGTGGGTGACAGAGCAAAATGCTGTCTCAAAAATAAATAAATTAATTAAATAATACAAATAATTTTTTAAAAAATAACGAGAAGCAGTGCTTCCCAATCATAGCACTTGAGGGGAGGGTAATGAGAACTCTCTGAAGCAAAAGAGAACCCCAGAGGATGACAGAGGGTGCTGAGACATCTGAGCACCCCTCCCTGTGTGGATCCTTCCTCCCTGGTCCACCTTCAAGGATCCAGCTTTGCTCTTTTCAGCAGCCTTGTGGGGATTCCCTTTCAAGTAAAAGGGACACTCCCTCTAAGCTGTGAGGAATCACCCCTTTCAACCCCTGGGAGAGTCTTAGACAGGTGGCAGAATATGTGTGCTTTGCCAGTTCATGGTCTTCTCACCCTGACCAGTCCTGGAAACACACTAGCCACTTCCCAAATTCTCCTTTTTTTTTTTGAGATGGAGTCTCGCTCTGTGGCCCAGGCTGGAATGCAGTGGCGTGATCTCAGCTCCCTGCAACCTCCGCCTCCTGGGTTCAAGTGACTCTCCTGCCTCAGCCTCCTGAGTAGCTGGGACTACAGGCGCATGCCACCACACCCGACTAATTTTTTCTACTTTTAGTAGAGACGAGGTTTCACCATGTTAGCCAGGATTGTCTCCATCTCCTGATCTCATGATCTGCCTGCCTTGGCCTCCCAAAGTTCTGGGATTACAGGCATGAGCCACCGCACCCGGTCAAATTCTCCTTATTATAAGCTTTACCTTCTGTTGTACCTGTCATTACCCCAGTTCATTTCAGGAGAAGTCCACCACAGATTATCATTCCAAAGCTTTCAGGCCCTTCTCATGGATTACATTTAAAATTAGCAGCTTCCCAACAACAAAAAGGAAGCACCTTAATTTCATTAAACTGGTTCCATCCAGTCTCTGGGGAATGTTTTCTAGAGACCAGCCAGTTTTCATGGACCTGGAATACAGACTTGCCAGCATTTTTATTTTGCAAAGTAAGGAAAAATTTTAAAAACAACTATCATTAATAATTATCATTTTGTAGACAGTTATCTTAAACACCCTCCAAGTAGAGAAGATGTAATTTCACAATAAAGGCAGTCCTCTGCAAGACAGGAAGACTAGCAGTTTGACATCAATATTTTCACAGCAAGCACACACTTCCATGGGGGTTCGCATGACACTGCCTCTGTCTACTACATTCACATGAGAGCTACCTATTATGGCTGAAATATTCACCCCCTATAAACAAAGGAAAAGAACTGAAAGGGATGTAGTGAAAGTCCTTCCAGATCTATGATTCTGTCACTTAACAAAATTATCAAGTTGCTTTTCACTTGTATCACAAACTCAGTGGTCTGTATCTATTTGTATTATGGGTGTGTATATGTGTTCACATGCATGTGAAAGCACACACATGTGAACATACACATTGTGTGTGTGTGTCTAGATATACTTTTTTTTTTTTGAGACAGAGTTTCGCTCCTCACACAGGCTGGAGTGCAGTGGCATGATCTCGGCTCAATGCAACCTCTGCCTCCTGTGTTCAAGCCATTCTCATGCTTCAGCCTCCTGAGCAGCTGGGATTACAGACGTGCACTACCACACCTACTTTTTGTATTTTTAGGAGAGACAGGGTTTCACCATGTTGGCCAGGCTGGTCTCAAACTCCTGGCCTTAAGTCATCCGCCCACCCCCAGCCTCCCGAAGTGCTAGAATTACAGGTGTAAGCCACTGTGCCCAGCCTGTGTGTATACCTTTTTTTTTTTCAGGCTTCTTCATCTTTAAGGAAGGGTGAGGGGTGGGGGCAGGTCATTTGTGGAGGTGGCTGCAGAGCACATAGGTCTCGGGGACAGGCTTGCCAACTCCAGGACCTTCATCAGGGCCTTACTGGCTTCAATGCAGATTTGGATCTCTGCCCTCACAGCCTCATCGGCTGCACCTGACAGCTCCACCAACACCTTATTCAAGTTCATCTTGGCTGCCCATGTCCAGCATGTCCAGCGTCACTACCATCATTCACTGTGTATACATATATTCAGTCATTCCTTAGCATCTGTGCAGGCTTGGTTCCAGGACCTCTCAAACACCAAAATCCAGAGATTCTCAAGTCCCCAGTATAAAACAGTGTAGTATTTGCATAGAACCTATGCACAGCCTCCAGTATACTTTAAATAATCTCTAGATTACTTATAATACCTAATACAATATAAATGCTATGTAAATATTTGCTATCCTGTATTATTTAGGGAATAAATTACAAGGAAAAAAAGAGTCTGTGCATGTTCAGTATCCTTTTTTTTTTGTTCAAATCTAGTTAACTATCCTTTTCTTGTTTAAATATTTTCCATCCACAATTGGCTAAATCCACGGATGTGGAACCCACGGGTGTGGAGCCCCTACTGTACTACAATGTGAATACAGTGCTGTATGGACTGAATTGTGTCCCCACCCCCAACATCCATATGTTGAAGCCCTAGCACCCAGTATCTCAGAATGTGACTGTATTTGGACATAGGGCCTTTAAAGGGGTAATTAAGTTAAAATGAGGCCCTCATCCATTCTGAAGAATATCTTCATAAGAAGAGGAGATTAGGACACACAGAGAAAAGCATCAAGGGAGCCCATGCACAGAGGGACAACCATGTGAAGAGGCAGCAAGAGGGCAGCGGCTGCAAGCCAAAGGAGGGAGGCCTGGAGCAGAGCTTCCCTTCTGGCCATTGGAGTAAACCTACGTGACCAGCACCCTGATCTTGGACTTCCAGTCCCCAGAACTGTGAGAAAATGAATTCCTTTGGGAGGCCGAGGCAGGTGGATCACCTCAGGCCGGGAGTTCAAGACCACCCTGACCAACATGGGGAAACCCCATCTCTACTAAAAATACAAAAATTAGCCGGGCGTGGTGGCGCATGCCTCTAATCCCAGTTACTTGGGAGGCTGAGGCAGGAGAATCACTTGAACCTGGGAGGCGGAGGTTGCGGTGAGCCGAGATCCTGCCATTGCACTCCAGCCTGGGCAACAAGAGCGAAACTCCGTCTCAAAAAAAGAAAACAGAAAATAAACTCCTGTGGGTTAAGCTACCCAGTCTGCAGTATTTTGTTATGGCAGCCCAAGCAAATTAATAACAGTGCTGAAACTAATTTGGGGAAAACAATGTTCTCTTTGGTGAACTAATTAAACTGTCCCAGGAAGTCCATTAAAAATGACTTACTTTATACCAATCACTCTTACTATAACTAAAAAATAAATACATTTTTGAAAAGAAAATATTTACAAAATGTCATTAATCTATTCCAGTTCATGCCATCTTCAGCAAACACGTCCACTAAGTTCTCATAAATATGCCCTTCCTGGAGAAAGAGCACTAGTTTTGAACATGCTAAAATTATTATGAGTCCATTCAGATCAACAAGGATATTCTAAACACTGTTGTTTAACTATGGAAGATTTAGTAGAGGTCAAAAAGTCAAGGATTGCAGACTGTGCTCTTAAAGAATTCATTCAGGCTTGTTATTTCAAACTATCCTCTCCCACACAATGAACTTCACTTTTTCAAATACACCCACCCACCCCCTCACACCCACCCCGACACACACACACACACACACACATACGGGTTAAGGGGCAACAAAAAAGCCTGAAGACATAGACAGTAGAAACAACAGGGTCATTAAAAAAGGGAGGGCTCATGATGGTACAGGAACCTGGGGTGGGGAAACCCTCAAAGATGGTCCTCTGAGCTTTTGCCCATTCAGTTCCACCTGCAAGCTGGACTTCCTCTTCCTTCTCTCCAGATTCCTGTCTACCCTTGTGGGTAGGGATCAGATATTACCTCCTCCAAAGAGATCTTTCCAACTATTTCACCACATGAGGATCTCTCTCTTCTCTCAAATCCCATTACATGGAGTATCTGAATCTCTCATTTTAGCAGCAAGAAAGTATACATCAGACTCCCCAAAGACTAGACTTGGCCTCTCACTGAGTCATAGTGTTTTACATAGCTGCTATTCTAAAACAGCCTGGCTAAGTGAATTAAAACTTTAAAGATCTTAAACTTTCAAATTAGATCATTTTAAGAATACCAGGGAATCAACCACTCTTTAAATTCTAATTAGTGGAGTTTTTGAAACACTTGGCACAATAAGAATAAGAGAGACTGGCCGTGTCTTAAATCACTGTGAGGATGACTTGCCAAACAAGACTACTTTGTATTTTTGGCTCATAGTATCTGTCTCCAAGCAGCACACACCATATCACACACTATTTGTTACGGTTCTGAGCTGAACCATTCTTTTAGCAAACGAGTGAAAAGGAGAGGTACTGTGTCCGGAATTGGTGGGTTCTTGGTCTCACTGACTTCAAGAATGAAGCCGTGGACCCTCGTGGTGAGTGTTACCGTTCTTAAAGAGGGTGTGTCTGGAGTTTGTTCCTTCTGATGTTCAGAGGTGTTCGGAGTTTCTTCCTTCTGGTGGGTTCGTGGTCTTGCTGGCTTCAGGAGTGAAGCTGCAGACCTTCGTGGTGAGTGTTACAGCTCATAAAGGCGGTGTGGACCCAAAGAGTGAGCAGCAGCAAGATATATTGCAAAGAGCAAAAGAACAAAGCTTCCAAAGTGTGGAAGGGGACCCAAGGGATTTGCCACTGCTGGCTCCAGCCTGCTTTCATTCCCTTAGCTAATCGCACCCACATCCTGCTGATTGGTCCATTTTATGGAGAACTGATTGGTCCATTTTGACAGAGTGCTGATTGGTGTGTTTACAATCCCTGAGCTAGACACAGAGTGCTGATTGGTGCGTTTACAATCCTTTAGCTAAACACAGTGCTAGAAAAGTTCTCCAAGTCCCCACCAGGTTAGCTAGATACAGAGTACTGATTGGTGTATTTACAATCCCTTAGCTAGACATAAAGGTTCTCCAAGTCCCTACTAGACCTAGGAGCCCAGCTGGCTTCACCTAGTGGATCTGGCACCTGGGCTGCACGCGGAGTTGCCCGCCAGTCCCGAGCTGTGTGCCCACACTCCTCAGCCCTTGGGCGGTCCATGGGACCTAGTGCCGAGGCGCAGGGGGCCGCGCTTGTCAGGGAGGCTCGGGGGGCCGCAGGAGCCCACGTCGGAGGGGAGGAAGCTGGGGCATTGCTGGCTGCAGGTCCCAAGCACTGCCCCGCGGGGAGGCAGCTGAGGCCTAGCGAGAATTCAAGCGCAGTGCCGGCACACCAGCACTGCTGCGGGACCTGGCACACCCTCTGCAACCGCTGGCCCAGGTGCCAAGCTCCTCACTACCGGGGGGCTGGCGCTGACGGCCGGCTGCTCCCAGTGCTGAGCCTGCCGAGCCCACACCCACCCGGAACTCACGCTGGCAGGCAAGCGTTGCGGGCGTTGCGGGCGTTGCGGGTGCAGCCCCGGTTCCCGCCCACACCTCTCCCTCCACACTTCCCCAAAAGCAGAGGGAGCCGGCTCTGGCCTTAGCCAGCTCAGAGAGGGGTTCCCACAGTGCCGTGGGGGAGGGGGGGCTGAAGGGCTCCTCAAGCGCCGCCAGAGTGGACTCCAAGGCCGAGGAGGCGCAGAGAGCAAGGGCTGCTAGCGTGTTGTCACCTTTCGGTACCAGGTATTTCCAGCTCTGTTCCGCAGAAATGGAAATGTAAGCTAGAGCAGTGGTTTATTTAAGAGCTTAGGGCAGAGCAGTAGAAAAGCTGAACTTTCTAATGACATCTTATCTTCTGAGGCCTGGGGTCTTAAACTAGGATGTGTAGCTCTTGTAGTTTCTCCACCTACTGGACCCACTGCCACCTCAGTACAATCAATTATAAGCAAACCAGAGCTTGGGGTGCAAGGGCAGTGCAGGCTCAAGGTACACCATAGCCTCCTCATCTTTCAGGGAGGGGCCTGGCCAGAAAAGAGGGGCTTTATAAAGTGAGGGCAAGAATGTAGTGTCCCTCAGCTTGCCTAGGTCTAAGGATCCCAAATAGTCCCCAGAGTCTCAAGGCATACCTGGTTCATCTTCCTGGAGCATCAATAATACAGGACCTGGAGGATTATGTTTTATATTAAATAAGTGCAGATATGTTACAGAGTAAACTGTAAGAACCAAATAAATGTTTGCTCCTGCCACCTTTGGCCTCTGCTTCAGAATCCTAGAAATAAGGATTAACTCTCCTCTCCTGTTGGGATAATTCAGTGGAAGATTTAGTCCATTCTCATACTGCTAATAAAGACATACCTGAGACTGGGTAATTTATAAACAAAAGAGGTTAAATTGATTCACATTAGTTCAATATGGCTAAGGAGGCCTCAGGAAACTTACAGTCACAGTGGAAAGGGAAGCAAACACATCCTTCTTCACATGGCAGCAGCAAGGAGAAGTGTGAGCAAAAAGGGGAAAGCCCCTTATAAAACCATCAGCTCTCATGAGAACTCACTATCAGGAGAACAGCATGGGGATAACTGCCCCCATGATTCAATTACCTCCCACCAGGTCCCTCCCATGACACATGGGGATTATGAGCACTACAGTTCAAGATGAGATGGGTGGAGACACAAAGCATAACCATATCATTACACTCTCGGCCCCTCCCAAATCTCATGTCCTCACATTTCAAAACACAATCATGCCTTCTCAACAGTTCCCCAAAGTCTTAACTCATTCCAGCATTAACTCAAAAGTTCAAGTCCAAAGTCTCACCTGAGACAAGGCAAGTCCCTCTGCCTATCAGCCTATAAAATACAAAACAAGTTAGTTAATTCCTAGATACCATGGGGGTACAAGCATTGGGTAAACACACCTGTTCCAAATGGGAGAAATTGGCCAAAACAAAGGGGCTACAGGCCCCATGCAAGTCTGAAATCCAGTAAAGCAGTAATTAAATCTTAAACCTCTGAAATAATCTCCTTTGACTCTATGTCTCACATCTGCAGGCCCCATGCAAGTCTGAAATCCAATAAAGCAGTAATTAAATCTTAATGCTCTGAAATATTCTCCTTTGACTCCATATCTCACATTCAGGTCATGCTGATGCAAGAGGTGGGCTCCCACAGCCTTGGGCAGCTTCACCCTTGTGGCTTTGTATGGTACAGCCCCCCTCCTGGTTGCCTTCACAGCTGGCATTGAGTGTCTGTGGCTTTTCCAGGTGCATGGGGCAAGCTGTCAGTGGATCCACCATTCTGGTGACTGGAGGACAGTGGTCCTCTTCTCAGACCTCCACTAGGCAGTGCCCCATTGGAGACTTGTGTGAGGGCTCTGACTCCATATTACCCTTCTATGTTGCCCTAACAGAGGTTCTCCATGAGGGCTCTGCCCCTGCAGCATACTTCTAGCTGGACATCCAGGCATTTCTATACATACTCTGAAATCTAGGTGGAGGTTCCCAGAATTCAATTCTTGACCTCTGTGTACCCATAGGCTCAACACCAAATGGAAGCTGCCAAGGCTTGGGACTTAAACCCTTTGAAGCTACAGCCTGAGCTATACCTTGGCCCCTTTTAACCATGGCTGGAATGGCTAGGATGCAGGGTACCAAGTCTCTAGACTGCACACAGCAGGGGGACCCTGAACCAGCTGACAAAGCCATTTTTTCTTCCTAGGCCTCCAGCTCTGTGATAGGAGGAGATGCTTGCAAAGGTCTCTGACATGCCCTGGAGACATTTTGCCCATTGTCTTGGCAATTAACATTTGACTCCTTGTTACTTATGCAGATTTCTGCAACCGGCTGGCTTGAATTTCTCCCCAGAAAATGGGTTTTTCTTTTCTACCACATTGTCAGGTTGCACATTTTCCAAAACTTCTATGCTCTGTCACCTCTTGAACACTTTGCTGCTTAGGCATTTCTTCTACCAGATACCCTAAATCATCTCTCTGATGATCCTCAGATCACTAGGACAGGGGTAAAATGTCACCAGTCTCTTTGCTAAACCATAGCAAGAGCCACCTTTGCTCCAGTTCCCAACAAATTCCTCATCTCTATCTGAGACCACCTCAGCCTGGACTTCATTGTCCATATCACTATCAGTATTTTGGTCAAAGCCATTCAGCAAGTCTCTAGGAAGTTCCAAACTTTCCCACATTTTCCTGTCTTCTTCTGAGCCCTCTACATCTCCAGGAAAGTCCAAACTTGCCAACATTTTCCTGTCTTCTGAGCCTTCCAAACTGTTCCAACCTCTGCCCATTACCCAGTTCCAAAGTCGCTTCCACATTTTCTGGTATCTTTAATAGCAGTTCCCCACTACCTCAGTACCAATTTACTGTGTTAGTCCATTCTCATGCTGCTAATAAAGACATACATGAGACTGAGTAATTTACAAAGGAAAGAGGTTTAATTGATTCACAGTTCCGCAGGGCTAGGGAGGCCTCAGGAAACTTATGTTGGAACCGAACTGTCGATTCCCTCCTGGGCAGGGGTCGCCGCGAAGGATCACCGACACGAGATTCACAGCAGAGAGTTATTTATTACTAGCGCGCTAGGGTCCCAAGCTCTAAGTTGGCCCTGGGACCCCCACTGCTTGTTACAGGCTGTTTATATAGGCAAACACAAGTTCAAACACAGCTTAGGGCGCGAAATTCAAACAAAGCTTTAGGCGCGTGGTAATTGGGTCTGTCTATGGCCTGAGCAAGGTGTCTTGTTCTAATTGGTTAGAGCAGGACCTTATGAGGTTTTTTTTCCTGGAGTTGTTGATTCCGGGAACTTCGAGGCAGGGTGGGACCCCCGGAATTGGCAGGGTGGGACCCCATGAGGTTGTTTCCCGGAATTGGCAGGGTGGGACCCTATCAGGGTGGGACCCTATCGAGGCAGGGTGGGACCCTATCCAGAGCCACCTGGTGTTAATTTTTTTAAGTTCTTTTTTTTATGCGGCCTAGTTTCACTTACAATCATGGCAAAAGGGGAAGCAAACACTTCCTTCTGTATATGGCGGTAGCAAGGAGAAGTCAGAGTGGAGACAGGGAAAGCCTCTTCTGAAACCATCAGATCTCTTGAAAGCTCAGTACCATCAGAACAGCATGGAGGTAACCCACCCCCTGATTCAACTACCTCCCAGTGGGTCCCTCCTACAACACATGGGGATTATGGGAATTCAGTTCAAGATGAGATTTAGGTGGGGACACAGCCAAACCATATCACACTGGTAGGAATATGATGTAGGTTTTATATGATATAGTTGATCTTAATTTTGTTTCTTTCTCTCTCTTCTTTCTTTTTTTCCCCACACAGGATAGAATTATATTTCCTGAAATAATCTATACAAAGGTTTGTAGAAAGATAGAAAACGTTTATAACCACATTCCCTCACTCAGCTCCTAATTTTTCTCTCTTGTTCAACCAGGCAACTTCAAAACTAATCCTTAAGAAGCGCCTCCCTCAGTCTGCTCTGCCTTCCAGTGATTGTTGTTTTTGCTATTACCAAGGACATGCAAGAAGAAAACAAAATGCACCGTGCAGGAGAATTATTTGAAGCTTACAAACTATTTTCACTTGAAGGGTTATGAAATTTTACTAATGTTCTCTAGTGAGGCAAAAATTACACAGGTCTTGATAACAGAAACATGAGCAACAATTAAACTCAGATTTTAACATACATAATTTTAGCATCTCATAGAGATATTCTCAACTTCTGCTTTTTTACCTCACATCTCAACAATACTATAAGGGACTGCAGAATCATGTTTGCAAGGAAAATGCATACTTTCCTCTTCTCCAATAGTACTAAGTATTTCTCACACTGCAGTCAAGAAAAAAATCACTTTGTACCCTGACATGAAGCAAAAATAACATCATCACCCTGCCTGAAAGTTGGTCTCCAAAATAAAATTTCAAACACATCTCACTCCCTTAAAAAAACCATTTTTCCCTTGATTCTTTGCTATGCTGGTGTCTCAAAACAAGTCACAAGTTTTAGGAATATGGTAACTGTGCGAGAAAATTGTTTTCCGTCATGAACAACAGACTAATGTACATGGAGAACTTTGGTAATTTGGGGGAATATTTTCTTTCAAGTATTTACTGTGATTTTATTTGATGGGCCAGTCTTATAAAGTCTGACTCCCTTGCACTCTGGGGAAGTAAACATTTTCTTTCCTTTTCTAACTGCTTCTGCCTCTAAGTCTTCCTTTGTCAAAAGTAAATGTAACAATAAACACAGATTGCTATTCTACTTAATTTTAACCCAAGCATATATTACCTACTCTGAGCTAGCACAACTTGTGGGGCCTGCTCAAATGTCAATTGTATTTTGGTTTTCTATTGCTCCTTAAAATATATTCAAGGATTCATCTTCCCTGCCCTCAAACAAATACTTGAGTAGATCCCATGATGTTTCTGCTCATGCAACAACTTCAAAGTCCCAAAAGAGGCCAGTCACAGCGGCTCACACTTGTAATCCCAGCATTTTGGGATGTGGAGGCAAGGATATGAGCCCAGGAATGCAAGAACAGCCTGGGCAACATAGCAAAACCATATCGCTACAAAAAAAAAAAAAAAAAAAAAACCTTTTTAAATTAGCTGGGCATAGTGGTGTGTGTCTGTAGTCCCAGCTCTCTGAGAGACTGAGATGGGAGGATCACTTAAGCCCAGGAGGTTGAGGCTGCAGTGAGCTGTGATCATGCCACTGCACTCCAGCCTGGGCAACAGACAGAATGAGACTTTGTCTCAAATGAATAAATAAATAAGAAATATAAAAACCTAAAAGAATTAAAATATCTAATCTTTGGAAACAAAAGAAACTCTGACCCATTATAACATGAATCTGCCCTATTTCAGCAATGTCCTGCTGCATGCTGGTCTCCTGCTGGGGTTGGGGGAAGGTAAACTTCTTTGCTATTTCTTCACATCCACTCAACTGCTGGCCAGTTTCAAATCACTCCAAGATCAAAGCAGGAGGACAGGACTGAATTAACTATCTTCATACCTCACATGGGTGCGTTAGTAATACTCACCTTCCTTCAGCTGGCTGCTCATTCCTACTTCTGCTGCCAGATGTCCTCGCCCTTAGGCCAGCCCTTCCTCCCATGTGGCCCCAACCTGGCTCCCAGATCATCGTCAGACATCCTTTGCCCAACAAACTCTGGGAAAGTGAGTGATCCAGCCGCCTAGGCCACTGTGTGAGCCCCAAATGCAAGAGGCACATGGACAGCTCAACTCACCCTCAGATGGCCCCATCACTATCTTTGGGATGAAGGAAGTAAATCTGTTCAACAAAGCCTCCTTGCTCAGCCCTCATATTATTTTTTGTTTTGTTTGTTTAAACATTTCTTCATATTCCTTTGCATGATGAACCCTCATACTTTTGAAGTAACCAGTGGGTTCAAGAGTTATGGAGAGGTTCTCATATATTTACCTTGATATTTCATTTAGGGGAAAAAAAGCCAAAATAAGAAAAATTAAAAAAAAAAAGACTAGATGAGTCTTTTTTTGACTCATCAATGACACAATGAGGCATTATCTGGTAATCTTCCAAATATCATAGCTTGGTATAATAACAGTTCCTTAAATATATTACACAAACATCATAAGCATATTTTTTTTTGTACTCCAAATAACAAAAACATTTCACTTGAAAGCTAAAAAGGACAGATGTGATATTCTCTTTATACAATTTGGACTAATTTAATATGTTTGATAAAAGTTATCTATGAACTGTGGCTATCAAAAAAAGTTCACAGATAAATAATTCAGAGATGAATTCTGACTGACAAAATACTTCAGCGTCTGGGGACCGACAGAAATGGGGAGGAGGAAGCGAACACCTTTCCAGAATATGTTGATGACATATAATTTGCAAGGTAAAAGATGATCCCCACTGTGACCAGAGTGGGCCTAGCTCAGAAGGCTGAAAGGGGGCAGCCAGCAATGGGAATGAACACTCAGGCAGAGGCAGCAGGATCAGCAATGCAGAACAGGACACGTGCATCACCAGCGGTGCTTCCAAAAACAGTACTTCCCCTTGCTCATGCAATGCACTCTGATATCTTTCTTTCTTTTGGTTTTCATGTTTTAAAAACTGCTGTTTGCAATTCACTAAACTGATCCATTTGAAGACAATGGATACAGCATACCCTGATCTATAGCCCAGGAGATTGCTAGAAAAGGGAAGGGAGTTGGTTTGGCATAAGTCTTTGTAAATGCTTCCCTAGGTAGTTTTGAGCTATCTTAAAGAATTTGTTCTAGAACCTTGCCAGGATTCAATGGTTCCCTCTTTTGAGGATTCAATGTTTCCCTCTTGAAAATTCTCCTGGGTCCGTTCTCATCTCTCATACCTGCACAAAGATGACTATAATTGCTTTCACTACTCTAGGACGTCTGCCATTCGGGCTTTGAACATCCAGTCCAGTTTCGGGCTTCGAGACCCTCTTTAAAGGGTTTAGGCTGGCCTTCCCATTTTGAAAAGAAAGATACAGACTGGAAGAAACTCTTCCTTTTCCTATCACCTGTTAATATCATCTATTCTTCCATAAACACTGGATGGTCTTCCTCATAAGAACAAAACTCCTTGTGGGGACCCCAGCTCACAGTGGCCTCTGGCTTTCCTGACCTTATCCTTGCAGGCCCATGTCACTCTCTGGCACCTGTTCTTGACTATGTATCCCATGCAATGTACCTAAAGGACACTAGACTCACAGTCCTAGCTTCCAGACCCCTACTGCCCACTATTACTTAACTGGGGGAGTCACCTTGGAAAACGTATTTAATATCACAATCTAATTTTCTCCACCTGCAAACTGAAAACACTACTTACTTTTGGGGTTTTCGTAAGAATTAATTTATGCATGGGAGTTCCCTTCTCTCGTCTGCCTGGACACATTCATTCAAGCTTCCTTTGCTTTCAAAACACCAGAGTGTTTCATTGTTGTCAAACTAAATGCAGAGTAGTGGCTGAGATTCTGTGCCATCTAACATGCTGTGGAAACCACAACGCCTCCAAACAGGTTTCGGCAGAGACTACTCTTTGCCTTCCTCAATTACACAAAGGATGGGAAGGCACGGGGCTCGGGAGGGTGGGGGGATTGCGGGGTGGGGCAGCGGGGAAAGGATGAAACCCCTATTTCCCTCTAATCAGTAAAATGACCTGCGAGCAGAGCAGGCTCCCCAGTTCAAATAAAATGAATACAACTGTCAAGCCAGGGATCATCTGAGAACCCTGCCCAATGCATGGGGTGCGCGCCCGGGGCCCGGAGCCAGCACATTTCCCCAGTCCAGGGGAGCTCTCTCAGTTGCAGGGCACCAAGGCAGGAGGAGGGCCGCAGCAAGGAAAGTTTTCTCACCGGCGGGAAAGGGTGTGCCTCTGCCGCTGGGGCCCAGCGGAGAGGAGGAAGCCCACCCAAGCCCCGAGCGCCGCCGCTTCCAGGCTTTTCGGACGCCCAGCGGCGTCCACACGCACATCAGCGGGCTGCCGGGAAGGTTTTAAACTTGGTGCTCTCCGCGGGCTCCACACTCTTCCCCTGGGCGTCCTCACATCACAGTTCTCCTCCTCGCACCCCATTCTCCAGCCCCTCCAAACTAAAGACTGCCCCCAAGCCCAAGCAAGCCCTACTGCCTTGACCAAGGCTGCACGCGCCCCGCACCCAGCGCCCGGGCTTTGCTCGGCCCTGGGCGCCCTGTCCCGCCCGTGGTTACCGCCTGGCTCGCCCCGGCCCTCAGGCTTGGCCCTGGTTCCGGCTCCTGGCTCCTCCGAGGTGCGCGAGCGCAGCAGCCGCCGCCGTCTCCCACGCCCAGGACCGGGCGAGTAGCTCCTGTCTCCGAGGTGCGGCGGAGACGCGCGCTCCCGACCCGCCGCGGAGGCGGCGCGGGGCGCTGGAGCCGGGGCTGCAGCGCGGGGGCTGCAGCGCGGGGGCCGCCTCACCCGTGCGAGGCCGCCTCACCCGCGCGAGGCCGCCTTGGCCAAGAGGAGGTGAGCTTTGCAGATCCCTTTCCTGCTCGCTTTGCCTCTCCGAGTCCGGGTCAGAGCCTGAGTCAGAGAATTCTTTGCTATCCCGGGCACTACAGTGGGTCTCTCGGGTAAACTTTGGGTAACAGGAGGAGCTCATTAGCTGAGCGAGAGGGAGTGGGGTAGCATGAATCGAGATTTATGAAAAATCGGCAGCATTAAGTTCAAGTTCAATAAGGTCAGAGTCCCCCATAATGTGCTACTTAAATTACTACCTCGATTTTAGTTTCTCTTCCTGCCCACTGGTCCAGGTGTCAAAGGGCAGTCAAACGTTCAAACCGGGTCCCAAAGGGCTAGCACTGGGCCGGGAGTAGTTTCAGCATAGCAGGGCTGGCTCATCTTTTTCTCCCTTGAGTCCATATTGTATGCCAGGCATTGATCTGGGAATATGGATGCTTGGCGCTTGCGTTCTACTAAAGAGACAGGCATAAACATAACAAATAACTAAAATACATAGTATGTGAGATAGTGATGAAGTGCGGTGGACAAAAAAGAAGGGAGGAAATGGGATAATGTTTGGAGGTAGGGGGTGCATTTTAAATGGAATGGTCAAAGATGGCCTCACAGCGGAGTAAAGATCTAAAAGAGATGAGACAGAAAGAAGTATCTGGAGAGAAAGCACTTGCTGTGTGGCAGGCACTGAGATGTTCTTTACTGCACTAGTCATTTCTTTTACTACTCTCCATATGCCATATTAGGCAGGTATTACCACCATTTCCATTTTACTGATGAGAAACTGTAACTTAGGAAGGCTAAAAGAACTGCCCAAGGTCATATGCTAGTCAATAGAGGAGCTTGCCTTCAAGGTCAGGAAGCCTGGTGCCCCAGAACCATAGTTTAACCACCATTATACAGTAGCAGGGGAAATGCAGCACCCATGCAGGCTGGTGGCAGTGTGATAAACTCAACCTGGTGGTGCCAGAAAACGATTCCTGGAAATGACATCTCATCACTGATTGTTTTTTTGTTTTTTTTGTTTTTGTTTTTTTTTTTTTAAAGCTCAGTTTCATTACCACGTGTAAAACGAAATATTTTGAACACATCTTTTTTTTTTTTTTTTCTTTAAGCTCTGGGATACGTGTGCAGAACGTGCAGATTTGTTACATAGGTATACATGTGCCAAGGTGGTTTGCTGCTGTTATCAACTCGTCATCTAGGTTTTAAGCCCCGCTTGCATTAAGTATTTGTCCTAATGCTCTTCCTCCCCTTGACCCCCACCCCCCAGCAGGCCTGGGTGTGTGATATTCCCCTCCCTGTGTCCACATGTTCTCATTGTTCAAATCCCACTTATGAGTGAGAACATGCTCATTTGGTTTTCTGTTCCTGTGTTAGTTTGCTGAGAATGATGGTTTCCAGCTTCATCCATGTCCCTGCAAAGGACATGAACTCATTCTTTTTTATGGCTGCATAGTATTCTATGGTGTATATGTGCCACATTTTCTTTATCCAGTCTATCGTTGATGGGCATTTGGAGTGAACAGGCAACCTGCAGAATGGGAGAAAATGTTTGCAATCTATCCATCTGACAAAGATCTAATATCCAGAATCTATAAGGAACTTAAACAAATTCACAAGAAGGAAACAACCCCATCAAAAAGTGGGCGGAGGATATGAACAGATACTTCTCAAAAGAAGACATTTATGTAGCCAACAAACATATGGAAAAAAGCTCATCACCACTGCTCATTAGAGAAAACCATCTTTACAGCATGTGTGTATATCTTCTGCCTCATTCACAAGCAGTTTGATTCTAAATAACATAATTTGACAATCTGTGATAAGATTTGTTAGTCATTACCCAAGTGTCCACACCAGTTTCAGTTGCACATTCCTGTTCACAGGGATGTGATTCCTCACCCCTGCTGTAGAGCCTCTGCCAAGTGTCTTCAGGGCATCGCGAGACAGAGTGACAGAACTGCTGCTTCTAAGGGGCTACGGCGTGAACAGGCCAGTTTCTGCCTTAGCTGTTGGCATCAGGTGGCCTTGTTCTGGGCAGAGTGTCAATGCCTCCAGACAGAAAACCAGGGCACATTGTACTTTGTGAAAAAGGCAGGTCACTAACCCTTAGTTTCAGAAGATGAAACTGCAGCATCTGGTGAAACAACGACAATAATAGGATGGCAGAGCCCACATTTCTCTCCTAGGTATTTCCACCTTCTCACGGTTGCATTCATTCCCATCTTCCTTCCTCCACTGTCAGCAAAAATCTTTTGACCTTTCCTTCAGGGTTCATTTCAAACACCATTTCTCCCAGAAAGCCTTCCTCATTGTCTCAGCTACAAACGAACTCTTAATCTAAAATCTGATACCTCTCTTATGGCATCTGACACTTTCTACTTTATTTTAAAATTTAGCCTATACTGTATTCCTTAACTTCTCCATAGGCCAAATATTAATTTACATTTCATTTCTCCACAGGTCCTAGCATAATGTCTTCTACCCAGTAGACATTCAGTGAGTATATTTTTACTGTTGTTGTTAATAAATTAATCTGCAAGAATACAGCTTCATTGTCTTTTTTGTCTTTTCATTCCAAGATAACTCACAGAAATTTAGTGACAGGACTGAGTTATATGTAGCTATAGCTGTTGTTCATCAATATAAGTTGACAATGGTTTGTCTTGAGATAAATTCCATTTGCCCTATTTTGAGATTAGAAAATTGAGGCTTTAGAGTAATTTTCCTTAGGTCACAATACTAGTCTTCAAGAGAGCCAGGATTTAAACCCAGCACTGTTTGGCTCCAAAATGAGCTCACCACAAGCTCATACTTCTCTTCTTTCAGTTGTTCATTCAGGAATGCATTCATTTGATCTTTCAACAGATATTTGCAAACATTGACTGTGCTCAGCTCTGTCCTAGATACCAGGAAAATAGCAATGATTAAAACACAGTCCTTGTCCTCAAAATGCTCACAATCGTGTAGAAAGGACAAAGGTAAGGAAATAATAAAAACTTAGTATTATAAATCTTTTAGACTGATGGAGGTCCTTGGGGAGCACTTGGTTTAACTTAGGTTGTGGGAAGTAGGAGATGACAATAAGGATTCTCTAAGAAGATAGAATGTAATTTTAATTTTGAAGTTTGTTACAATGATAATGAAGAAAAGCATATGGTAGACAGAGGAAAGAGCATCTGCAAAAACACAAGCATGGAAGGATACAATGCATTCTGAGAATGGGTATGCCAATTCAAGAGGGCTGCAGCATGGTGAGAGCAGAGTTGACATGAGGCTGGAAAGGTAAGCAGGGCCAAATCACAAGAGGTGCACAGAGTAGCTTTATGAAGTTCATCACTCCCTTAATATGTATAAAAATCATGGCTGTCTATGTATGTCAACTTTCCAGGCTAGAGGTTATCTAACTTTAGTCAGATTCTCAAAGAGGCTGAATGACCCAGGGCTAGGAAGTAGGGAAGTCACTTTCCTTTCCCACAGCCTTCCATAGGTCCATGGACTACAGGAAATCCCAGGGAATTGCAACATCAACCAGGATATGCTGGATACCTGGATTGGGGTGGGTGCAAGACTTGCCCCTGCCAAATCACCTCCAAACATGCAGCGGCACTGACATCCCTGGGCAAGGATGGCTGGGCCCTGGTCCTCCCAGCACCTGCACCCCTGTGCCCTTCTAAGTGTAGAAGGAAGGGATTTCTAGGTGGCCAGAAGGCCAAGAGGCAGGGAGGCACCTAAGAGTGTGTCCTGGGAAGGTGGCAGAAAGCAGGACCACAGAGAGCCACGACTCTAAGCCCTAAGTGCATGCTTCATTGCCTCATCTGACTTCAATTGCTGCGATGGGCTGAATGGTGTCCCCCAAAATTCCTGTATCCTAAGCCTTGGTACTTCAGAATGTGACTGTATTTGGCAATCGGGCCTTTAAAAAGGTGATTAGGTTCAGTGAGATCATATGGGTGGGCCCTAATCTAATCTGACTGATGTTATAAGAAGGGCCTAGAACACACAGAGAGACATCAAGGGGCATATGGCGACAGAAGGACACCAATGTGAAGAGGCAGCATAGGGGTGGCTATCTGCAAGGCAGGGAGAGAGGCCTAGAACAGAGCCCTTCCTGATGGCCCTCAGAGGAAGCCTACCCTGCTGGCACCTTGCTTTTGGCCTTCATTTCCAGAATTGTGAGAAAATAAATTTCTATTGGTTAAGCCACCCAGTCTGTGGTACATGGTTATGGCAGCCTGAGCAGACTGATAGACTTATAGGATACCAATTCGAATTTCAAAGATAACGTTTTTAAGAATTCCAAGATAGTGACCACAGAGCATTAAATCCCCAGGGAGGGGCCCTTCTGAGCATGGTGTCCTGTGCCACTGCACCAGTCACATACCCATGAAGCTAGGCCTTGGGAATTGGGAAATGGAGATCTGAAGACAACTTGGGGTTCATCAGTGAGGTGGTGTGATTAAAGATGGGGGATGGGTGAGATTGCTTCTTGGAAACATAAAGTGAGAAGAGAAGATAGCTGATGTCAGAAAGAGCAACTAGGGACATAGAGGTGAACAAGAGAAGGTGGAACCCAGTGGAGAAATGGGTAATAATGTCTAAGGCCCAAGGACCTGTAATTAAGAACCAAACCCCATGGACCCTAGCATGGAGGTCATGTGGTAGGCATTGGGGCCGGGTTGCTGCTGGTTAAAGAGTAGGTAGTGCAATTACAGGCTACTCTTCTAAGCAGGCTTGGGAGGAAGGAGGAGAAGGGGGCTGCTGAGGGCCCTTGTGCAGATTTATGGGAGGCAGGAGGTCAGGAGGCCTAATATCCAGCCCATGCCCAGTCACCAAAGCTAAATCAGCCTGCTGGAAGGGCCAGTGGAAGGCCTTCTAACCAAGACTCCAAATGGCCTAGGCTTGAATAACAAAGGTGTAGCTGTAGCTTTTCTTATGTGTGTGTGTGTGTGTGTGTGTATATATATATATATATTTATTTATCTGAATCATCTCCCTAGCTCCAGGAGAGAAGCAACTGTTCTGCCTCCATGCAGCCCCCAGAACAGTGGCACATAGTAGACACAGGAAACAAACGTTGAATAAACAAATGGGATGCAGAGTCAAGGGAAAGGTTGTGCTTGCTTTGTTTTGTCTTTATTCATTTGTTTCAGATGAGAGACATAAACATGTTTCTAGATTGAGAACAAGGACCCTAAAGGAAGAGAGAAGTTGAAGATAAGAGTTGAGAAAGGAAATAATTGATGAAATAAGATAATAAAGAGTAAGAGAATAACTCAAGAGAATTTCTGGAGGGGGAAAAAAACCTGAATTATCCTTCAGGAAATTTAATCATTTAGTCACTCAATGATGAGTATCTTGTATTGTCCTGAGCCCTTCTGGGGTCGGGGTACTGAAGGGTTGGAGGGTCAGGGTGGATACAAAAGAAAACATAAGATATATTCCCTTCCATTTGTTCCAGGTGACACCATCTAGTTAAGAAGTATTTTATGGAAAAAATACACAGCAATGAAACACAAGAATATTCCCAGAAGTCTGAGTAATAAAGAAGGATTTGAAAACAGAGTGAACTGAGAAAATGCCCGGAGGCATTACAGCAGAGGTGGAGAGGAGATAGGGAAAAGGAAGTAGAGAGAAAATAAGGGAACACGAGCTCTGGCATGGTCTCTTGGCAACTGGCCGTCTGGCAGCTCTCAGCATCAGGAAAACAGGGGCTCAGTGTTGACTCAAGACCTGGGAAACTTCATGTATTTTCCAATTGATTAGGACCAATGCCAGCAGTCAGGCTCAGCAGGAAGCAGTAAAATCAGGATTTGTCTTAGAGAAGGACACATCCCTGATAGTTAATGTGTCTGGGCATGGAAAACCTGGCTTTTTTTTATAATGAGTCCAACAACGAGGCAGGACCAACTGAAGAAACTGATGAGAAAGAAAAATTGACGTTGTTTTCAGATGTTAAAGTACATACTATGACACAGTTACCTCTCTACCTTGATTGTTTCCTTTAGAGACTAGGATAATCTATCATCCAGTCAAATCAAAGGCAAAACCACATACACACACTGGAACCCAGGAATTCTACTAGCTAAAGCCATCCCAGGGAGCAGCAAGTACAACTCCTATCAAGGATACAGTTTCCTCCTTTTCCTCAATTAAGTTTCAGAAAATAAAAAAGAGTGAGTGTTCAGAAACCTAGAGGCTTCCAAGATGTGAGGAGGGCATGCTGCAGATGGTCATGTTCTCATTATGAATTGCTCCCATCTCATTAATGGCAATAATTATCTGCCCATTTCTTTCTTAGGTGATTTGAGGGTTTATTGTATATTATAAACTTTCTTACTCTTTGGCATAAATTGGATTTCATTTGCTTTGTCTTGCTTTTATACTGTTGTTCTTTTCAAATTAGCACAATTATTCATGAATATATGTGCACTGCTTTTACTTGCCAATCACTCCTTTTTATTCCAGGAAACACATGCCAGGGCACCGCACACCCCTGCAGGCACATACATACAGGACCTCAGCCCCTACCTCCTGGTAATATTCATTTTTTCTTTCCCTTCCAATGTTTAATCATTTACTCAAAGCTTCCCTCTTGCTGCTAATCCTATTGTTTTGTTCCTCCAGTAGAACTGCACAGACTTCCACCCACATAACGTGGCACTAGGCAGACAAAACATCTGATATATTTTAGTTCATGCTTGGCATTCAATCAAGAAGACAAAGCTGTGAGCCATGCTGAAATGCCAGCTAAAATTCATTTTGCACTACCAGAGAGAGAGAGAGAGAGAGAGAGAGAGAGAGAGATGGCGCATCGAGGAGAAACTGTAGCCTCATGGCAATCACGTGTAACCCTAGGCTCTAACACTAGCAAATTTCTTCCCCTCAAAATTGAATTGGTGCATTTTGAAGTGAAAGCCTGATGGCTTCTTGTTTACTATCACACAATAATGAGGAAGATTTGGTTTATTGGCGCGGAGCTCAGCCACTCTCACAGAGCAAATGGAAAAGAGAGACTAGCTTGTCCTGGTGCCTTGCTCCTTGTTATTCCTTCAATTGTGTCACAGCCAGTATAAGGCACGACGGAATTATTCCGAAATAGAGAAACACGTTGAGCCTAGACATTGACTGTTACAGCGGTGTGGGTGGAGTCCACACATACTCATGCCCCCTCTCTTTCCCACATGCCTGCACACCTGTCTATGCAGTGAGGGGAAGATGAGGTCTTGCAGCCCTGGGTGGTTTCATCTGCCCATGAGGGTCACTTTTCTCTTCTTGGTTCTTTTACCTCAAAGATATTCTGTGATCACTATGTGCTGAAAGCATTCAGCATTCTTCTGCCTCTGCTCAAATTATCTTTAATACTATTCTTAACATTTCTGGTCCCACCAAAATTCATGCCCATTTTGTAGAAACTGACCCAATGTGAAGAAGATGAATAATAAAAAGAAGGAGGGGTGTGTGTGTGTGTGTGTGTGTGCGCATGCACGCATGTGCATGTGCGTGTGTGTGTGTATCTGGGTATGTGTGTCTGTGTACAAAATCTCAGAAAGAAGTGTTGAAATAAATATGAAATATTTAAATTTTTTATTATTTTAAAGGTAATATCAGCACTTTTTGGAAAATGAAATAGAAGATGAAATCATCTATAACTTCACTACTGTAAAACCACAAATGATAGCTTTTTGTACTTTTATTTATTTTTAAATTTTTTTATTTTTAATTTTTATGAATACATAAGAGTTGTAAATATTTATGGGGTACATGTGATATTTGGTACCAGTGTGTCAAAATGTAATAATCAAAGCAGGGTAATTGGAATATCCATCACCTAAAACATTTAACATTTCTTTGTGTTAGGAATATTCTAATTCTACTCTTTAGTTATTTTGAAATATACAATAAGCTATTGTAAACTACAGCTGCCCTGTTGGGTTACTGAACACTAGATCTTATTATTATTATTTTTTTTAATATAACTGTATTTTTGTGCCCATTAACCAATTCCTCTTCATCCTCTCTCCCCACTACCCTTCCCAGTGTCTGGTAACCATCATTTTGCTTTCTATCTCCATGAGTTCAATTTTTTTTAGCTCCTATATATGAGTGAGAGAATGAGATATTTGTCTTTCTGTGTCAGGCTTATTTTACTTAACATATTGCATTTACTTTTAGACTGTTGTAAAACATAGCTGTTTACATAGTAACCGTATGGTGAATTAGTCCATTCTTAAACTGCTATAAAGACATACCTGAGGCTGGGTAATCTGTAAAGAAAAGAGTTTTAATTGGCTCATGGTTCTGTACAGGCTTCTGCTTCTGGGGAAGCCTCAGGAAATTTACAATCATGGTGGAAGGTGAAAAGGAAGCAACCACATCTTCATATGGCCATCAGGAGAGAGAGAGAGAAGGGGCAGGGTACTACATACTTTCAAACAACCAGATCTTGTGAGAACTCTATCACAAGAAAGTCAAGGGGGAAATTCACCCCTATGATTCAATTGCCTCCCACCTGCCACTGGTAATTACAGTTTAACATGAAATTTGGGTGGGGACACAGAGCCAAATCATATCATATGGTACCTTTAAATGAGTATATTGATTTTCCCACATAATTCCATTATATTGTAGGCATTTTCTATATTATTATATAACTTTATAAGCATTGACTCTCTTTTGAGAGGGGGGGTCTTGCTATATGACCTAAGTTGACCTTAAATTCCTGGGTGCAAGTGATCCTCCCACCTCAGCCTCCTGAGTAGCCAGTACTACAGGCAGGCACCACTGCACCTAAATCCAAACATCAACTGTTAATGGCTGAGTAGACACCATAATTTATGTAACTATCTCATTATTAGTAGACATTTAGGTGGACTCCAGATTATTTTCTACTACAACTATTGCTGCAATGATATTTATATTTATCTTATATAAAGGCAGATATGATAAAACACACAGCTATATGACAGATATTACAAAATACAGTTATTCTCTCTGTACCTTAATATTCATTTCACATTTGCAGAAATTTTTCAGATGTCTACCACAGGTGGGTCCGGCAATATCTAGCTTTGCAAACAAGGGCCCCCTGTGGGTAACAGCAGACATATACCAATAAAAGTTTTTGTTTAAAAACCCTAAATTTCTCCTTATCTTATTATCAAGAAATGTAATTATTAAATGTCTTACGTTTGTAAGTGAGAAGTCATCCATTTAGCCTGGACATGATAAACCTGAGGGCAGGGAGAGGTGATAACTGTCTCCAAATGTCTGAAGGCCCAGAAGCTGAGGGAGACTTGCTCTGTGGCCTCAGGTGGAGGCAGGTTTCAGCTGAGTGAGGGGAACTTCTGCCAGCTGGCCCAGAGAGTTCCCCCTTGGTGGCTATGATCTGGAACACGCTGGATAAGCACCTGACAAGGACAGAGTCAAGGCGTTCATCAACCTGCAAGGCTGGATTATGTACTCATTAAGATCCCTTCCAGCCCTGAGAAAAACAGTGACTCTAGAAATTATATAAAATGAATGTTCTCTGGCCGGGCATGGTGGCTCATGCCTGTAATGCAAGCACTTTGGGAGGCTGAGGCAGGTGGATCACCTGAGTTCGGGACCAGCCTGACCAACATGGAGGAACCCCATCTCTACGAAAAATACAAAATTAGCCAGGCTTGGTGGTGCATGACTGTAATCCCAACTACTCGGGAGGCCGAGGCAGGAGAATCACTTGAACCCAGGAGGCGGAGGTTGCAGTGAGCCAAGATCGTGCCATTGCACTCCAGCCTGGGCAACAAGAGCAAAACTCCATCTCAGAGAAAAAAAAAAAAAATTAGTGTTCTCCTTTTGTAAAATAGAATATAATTGATTACCATAATCTTGAATAGTTTAAAGTGAAAAGGTGAGTTCCTTTATTATGATGTGCATTCATTCAGTAAATTTGTATTGTGAATTCATTGTGATTCAGGCATTGTTTTAGATGCTAGGGCTCCAACAGTGAACAAACAGACAAAATTCTATGCCTCTTTAGAGCTTACAAATGCCTACCACAGTTTTCAAAATGTTTCATATGTTTTCTTATTTGACCCCATGATGATTGCCTGAGGTTTGTAGAGCAGCTTTTTTCCCTGCTATGAATGAAGAAACTAAGGCTTAGAAAGGTTCAGTGACCTCCCCAGGAGCACACAGAGAATTGTGGAGGAAGAATGAAAACTCATCCCATCTGGGCTGAGGCTGGAGGATCACTTGGGCTCAAGAGTTCAAGATCAGCCGGGACAACATAGTAAGATCTTGACTCCAAAAAATTTAAAAATTAGCAGAGCATAGTGGCACACACCTGTAGTCCCAGCTACTCCAGAGGATGAGGTAGGAGGACTGTTTGAGCCCAGGAATTCGAGGCTGCAGTGAGCTGTGATTGCTCCACGTACTCCAGCCTGAGCAACAGAGCAAGACTCTGTCTCAAAAACAAATAAATAAATAAATATGAAAACTCAGCCCTGGTCGCTGCTGTTCTGGTGTTCTGCACCTGTCACATTACCTCACCTGGGGTCCCTGCATATGGAGAGGAGCTCATATTCCTGCAGTCCCACCTCAGACTTCTGGAGTGGACAACATATCCTGAGTTTCCTAAAAATTACCACATATTTTATGTTACAAAGAGACGATGCCGCAGAAGGAAGCAGTACTCTTTACAAGCCTAATATATTTTAATTTTTAAGCCATGAAGTTCTCCAAAGGCTGACATTACCTCTTGCTCATTTTTGAAAACCTCATGTCTGGGGCACATAACACGTGCTTTATCAGTGTTTATATAATGGATAACCACAACTCACAAAAAACAAACACTATTCTTAGATTGTGTTTTTAAAGTATGTTGTTCTTGTGAAGTTACAGTACCTTAGAAATGGGAAGTTCTGGTGTTTCATACAATGTCCAAGAAACTGAAAGAGTAAGGTACAGATCTGTGTATTGATAACAGAAATGCTTGGCAAAATGTGTAGGACTGGCAGAGCGTGGTGACTCACACCTATATTCCCAGAACTTTGGGAGGCTGAGGTGGGAGAATTGCTGGAGGCCAGGAGTTCGAGCCCAGCCTGAATAACACAGCAAGACCCTGTCTCTACCAAATAAACAAACAAAAAAAATTTTTTTAATTAGCCGAACCTGGGGGCACAGACCTCTAGTCCCAGCTACTTAAGAGGCTGAGGTGGGAGGATTGTTTGAGCCCAGGAGTTCAAGGCTGCAGTGAGCCATGATTGTGCCACTACACTTCAGCCTAGGTGACAGAGTGACACCTCAATTTTAAAATAAAAATAATAAAAATGTGTAGGACTGATGTCTTAGGGAAATAAGAATCTGGTTTAATCTATATTTTAAAGCATCACTTATTTTGAGAGCTGCATGATTATTTGAGTGCACTTCAGTATGTTCTGCTTAATTAAATTCTGGCCTTTACTTTACCAAGTTCTCCATTACAATCACTGGATTGTATTTACCCAGAAGTAAAGTAATCGTGTGACATGATAGATGTCCTCTGCAGTTGGAAATTGAGAAAGATAAACATATCTTTCCATGGCAGGTTTCTAGCAGGTTTACCTCTATTTAAAGAGAAAAGTTAATGAAAAAATGGCCGCATAATCCCTTCTCATGGTCTCATTAATTGAGGACAAAGCCATGTTAAACCTAAAGTAGAAGAGGGGATATATCTATACATATACATACATATGTATTGTTTTAGTCCATTTGCGGCTGTAAGAAAATATGATAAACTGGATGGCTTATAAACAATAAAAATCTGTTTCTCATGGTTCTATAGGCTGTGAAGTCCAAGACCAAGGTGCGGGGAGAATCAGTGTCTGATGAGGGCCTGCTTCCCGGTTCGTAAGATGGCAGCTTCTCGCTGTGTCCTCACACGGTGGAAGGGATGAATGAGCTCCCTTGGGCTCATTGATTTCATTCTTGAGGGCTCTACCTTTAGAACCTATTCACCCCCAAAAGGCTTCTCCTCTTAACACCATCACCGAAGGGGTTAGGATCTCAACATATGAATGTTGGGAGGACATAAACATTCGGACCACAGCACATATATAACATAAATGTATTTACAAATATACGTGATACGTTAATATATTATATGTAATTTATGAAGGAAGGATATTCAGTGGAAGAGAAAGAGCATCAGGTGAAAATGATTTAAAACACGCATCTACCTAAGTAGATAGGAATATTTGGAAAAGCTAATTACTGAAGATAGGTCTAAACTCATGGGCGTCTGTGCTCTGGAAAAACAATTGCTCACCATTGTTCACTTCTGAAAAATAAATTTAAAAAACCAATTAATGGAATGAAGCTCTTTGGCAAGATCAATGTACTTATGGAGAGGCAGTATAAGAGGTAGTGAGAGCACAGGATAAGAGTCAAAGAGGTCTTCATTGGAATCTCTGTTCTGCCACTAACTTGTTCTGTGCCTCAGTTTTTTCATCCGTAAAGTAGAGATAAACATGGCCTCCAGGTTTTTTGCAATGATGAAATGAAACCACATACATGGAGAGCTTGGGACGGTGTCTGTCCTGGAGTAAATACTCACCACAGGGCAGCAGCTGTTATTCTTGGTTATGCATGATGTGAACAACAATCGCATGGCCACAGTTTCCATCTTGTGGTGAAAAAAATGTTCCAATCTGGACTTTTGAGTTTGAGTCCAAAAGTAAATAATTTTGGTACTCTGGGCAAGTCAGTGAATCTGTTTATGCTCTTTTTTTGTGACAAAGCATCAGTTATCCAATCCTCACAAGTAATTTTGCTTCAATTCCAGGGTCACATAAAAAGTGGTATCCCATGGCAAATGTTTTCCTATGTAGGAAACCTGCACATCCTGCACATGTACCCAGGAACATAATAAAATAAAATCATATATATATATTTTTTAAGACAGAGTTTCAATCTTGTCACCCAGGCTGGAGTGCAATGGCACCATCTCGGCTCACTGCAACGTCTGCCTCCCAGGTTCAAGTGATTCTCCTGCCTCAACCTCCCGAAGTAGCTGGGATTACAGGCGCCCGCCACTATGGCCAGCTAATTTTTTTGTATTTTTAGTAGAGATGGGGTTTCACCATGTTGGCCAGGCTGGTCTTGATCTCCTGACCTCAGGTGATCCACCCGCCTGGGCCTCCCAAAGTGTTGAGATTACAGGCGTGAGCCACGGTGCCTGGCCATAATTTTTTTTTTTTTTTTTTAAGTGGTATCAAGAATGGCCCACCTCAAATGGGATGTGAATGAGTTTGGCCTCAATTAGGCTTTACATGAAACTAAAATATCTCCCAAGAGACGCTGCAGCTGCTGTCTGTGGTTCATGTGTCGCCAGGGTTGTTTTTTTTCTGGGCCTGAGAGCATTTTCTGGAGCTGGGCTGCTTCCTTTTCACAAGAAACTGTGGCTGCGTGGGTAACTCGAGCTCCTTTTTTTTTTAAAGAAATTCAAGCAAAACCTAATGAGGACAATAAATCTCTGGGCAGAAGCATTCCCAACTTAGAAAAGAAGTTGTTCACTGTCTGCGGTTTTGGTAGATCTTATAACATGGCTCTGCTTTCCTTTGATGAGAATGGACTCGGCAATATTTGCTTTAAACATGCATTCCCTAGAGCAGTGCTCCCGCCCCCCACCCCACCGCCTCGTCCGCCACCCCACCGCCTCGTCCCCCTCCCCACCGCCTCGCCCCCCCCACCGCCTCGCCCCCCTCCCCACCGCCTCGCCCCCCCCACCGCCTCGCCCCCCCCCCCACCGCCTCGCCCCCCTCCCCACCGCCTCGCCCCCCTCCCCACCGCCTCGCCCCCCTCCCCACCGCCTCGCCGCGCAAAGCTTTTCAGGTGAGCAGCTGCTTTATCTTCGGGAACGACACGATTAAGCAGGAGGTCTACAGCACATGCTCCCCTTTAAGAAGGCAGAGAATCCCCGTGCCGGCCAGAAAGAAATAAAAAAAATCAGTGACCTTCTCTAATCTCCTTGTAATGATGATTCTCCTGCCAAGTAAAGTGATGAAATTGCTAGGGGAAGAATCCTGTAAGGAGAGATTTAGTCATGTATACCAGATAGCCTAGGATTGCTTCTGGCAAACAAATCTGGCATCTGTAAATTTCTGGGGCGTGGCTCCTTGTCACAATTAAGTAAGCTATATAACTAGCTGAGTATAAAATGGAGAGGTTTCAAGACTGAAATGGCTCTCCTTTGTATAAGTAATTTGACCTGCATACATCCCTTTGATACCTCATGTGTTCTCCTGAGCCACAGTGGAACCAAAACTTCAAGAAAGGGCCTGGACACCTGCACTGAAAGTCCCACTCTGGTCCCTGCTCAGCCTATGCTTCTCGATTCCTTGTCTCCTGGAAATTAGTAGTAAAGCTTGTCACTAGGGAAGACTTCTGATTCATGTGAGTCAGATTTGGCATTCCCACCTGGTGACCAGTCAGAAGTCTGGTGGAGGAAGAGGGAGAGGTGTGTTCAAGTCAAGCAGCAGGCACCATGTTGGGAGCCAAACTTCCTGCCTTCTTGAAGACAGGTGCCCCTTTTAAATCTCCTTTGAGATTTGCCTGCCATATGTAAGGAATTGGGACTTGGTCCTCAAAGAAAAATTAGTCTAGATGAGTATTAAGGGATACTTAATAAGGATAAAGAGATAGAATTCAGAACCTCAAGTGGCGATGTCATTCTAATTGGACAGATTTCTCTCAAATTCAAAATAAAGCGGTTTCATTAAATATTGATCTTTGAATTTCCTCTAAGAACATAGCTAAGCCTATGTCTTTAGAGCAGGAATGGCTATACCAAACATTGTCAAATCTTGCCAGATAGATGGAATGTAAAAGTAGTTAATCAAGCAAGGCAGCCACGCAAAGCAGGAATGCTGATTTCTTTCCAGATGGGATGTGGATCAGTGGGTTTCTGGGCATACACACATTTTTCCATTCTATATCCAGCTCTGCCTCTTAATAATCTCACTGTTTGGTCTATAAAGTCTACCTTTGTCCTCAGACTTATCATTTTGATTTTTCTACCCATTTCCTCTTATTTTATTTTAATTCTCTTTGGGCTCAACCTTGGTAAGATCCCTGCTTGATCAGAAAAAACAGTTCGCAAGACACTTCCTCATGATGGAGGAAGAATCAGCTTTATTTTTCCTCTTTTGAGTATTCTGCTGTACAACTCAAATGAATCAGTAAACAGCATGTTGCCTGATTAAATTCAAAAGATGAAAGTGCATGTGGTTGCTGTAGTCACCAGAAACAGTGGGGATCTTGTGGAGTGGGGATGAGAAACTGAATGCGCCGTCAGTTCCCTCGCAGGACCAGATGAAGTCATTTAACTCATAAATCAGACAAATCAAGCCATTCATGTCTTTAGATGGCAATTAAATTGTTTGAAAACCAGTTCTTCTTTCCAGTTTCTGAGGCAAACTCAACTCATAGTGCTGATTAGAGAACAGAGTTTCTGCCAAACTCTAATGGATGTTCCACCAGATTTTGGAAGCAGAATAAAAACAAGTTATCAAAGAGCTATCGACTGTGGGCTACATTTCAGATGTCTCATCAGGCAGGAGAGGTTTAATTCTATACCAGATGCAAGGTTTAAATCAATAACTCATGCTTCCTTAAATCTCAGGTAGAGGTCATGGATTTCTGCATACTCTAAAGACATAAAATATAGAATATTTGCTACAGGATAAGAGATGCTAATATACACAGTAACATTCTTATCTTCCTTCCCCAAAAGACAATTATTTGTTTATATTTAACATACATTTATATGGCATTTATTATTTGCCATGCATGGTATGAGTATCTTGTAAAGATTAACTCATTTCATCCCCATAACAACCATATGATTAGGTAGGTACTATTAATATCTTTATCTCCATTTTGCTGATGAGAAAACAGGTTTAGAGAGCTCTAATAACTTGCTCAAGGTCACCCAGCCTGCCTGATTAAAACCTAGAGTCTGCTCCAGAATCCATGCTCTTATCCACCTGGTTATGCTGCCTTATTAAATATTTTAATCACAAAATTTTAAAGTACTTAATTCAAGATGGTGGACAAAGTAGGCACCTGCTGCTTTGATTCAACCATCTTGCTAAGGCCTGGAAAGTTCCTTCCTGTCCCAGTTTTGCTCTCATCAATTGGGTCTGAATGGAGGGTTCCACTTTTTTCTCCATTCCCTGTTATATTCCCAGGCTCCCAAATTATTGTTGCACATTGGTTGCCAAATAACCCTCTCAAGATCATGTATTCATTCACTCCATAGACTCCTTCAATGTGCCAAGTCTGTACTTGGCATGGAGAATATCTTCTAGATGATTGCAAATATAATAAAAATCAGACTAGAAAACCCTGACATTGATGTTAATACAGAATATCTCAGACAGATCAAAGAACAGTGAGTGATTCATCCCTGTTTTAGTGAGCACCAGTGCTAGACTATATGATAGAATGAATTAAAACAAACAGTATTAAGTGTCTTTATGATTCTGGTTCTGTACTAAGTTCTGGGGCTATATCAGTAAATAAGATAAACTCAGCCCCTGCTTCACAGAGCATACACACTTTGCAAAAGGCTACCATTTAAAAAGTAATTACAAGTGCAACAATAAATTATTCAAAATTATAAATTATATTTCTAGATTTGACTTTGTGAAATACTGAGATTCCCTGATGCAGCAGTTATATTCTCAGGAGCTCCTTATCCAGTCTGCCAATTCCTCCTTTTAGAACTTTCGTAATACACATATATTGGCCACTAAGTAATTGAATTGTAATTCAATCAGCATTGCTATTGCTGGGTGGCAGAGAGAGATTCAGCAGTTACATAGGTAGTATGTCATGGTGGGGTGCACTGGAGGATTCTCACTGGGGAAGAATTCTTTCCTCCAAAGATCCTAAAGAGACAAAGTTGGCAACATCCATAGCACCCTGGAGGGGAACCCTCCCTTGAAAATCAACTGACAAAGATTTAGTACATAAACTCTATAATTGGAGAAGATTTTTTTAAAAAAGGACAGTGTCTCAGTGACAAAGGCCTTGAGCAAAAGGCAGAAATTAATTCAGTACTGATTGTGAGGACAAGAGCCACAGAGACACATATGTGAATCCAGGCTGGTCTGTAACCAAGACAACTTCCTTTGTAATCATCCATTTAGTGAAGATGAAGTGGCAGTTGGTACCAGGACCCAGCTTGCAGTCTTTGAAGTCTGTATTTCTAAAGGACTTACACATTCTTCTCAGGAAGAATGGACTATCATTTCTTTCTGTCATCTTCATACATTTCTAGGTACACATCTGGAGAAGGTGGGAACTTCCTTATCGGAATGAGCCAGCTAGGTAAGCAGACCCCTGAAGAGATGTTCACACCTTCTTTACCAGGGCTCTGCTCTCTGCACTTACCTTCATTCAGCCGCAAGGGACGAGTGTTTTGGAGAGTGAACGTTTCACCAAACAAACATCTTTCTGTTGACTCTAAGCTCTGTTATTGCCTCTCAGAAGAACACCTGAGCTCCAACCAAAAGGGTCAATGCTACAGCCCTGAGTATTACTTATGGTTATCATTTCCTTTTCATATTCTCCAAGCAGAGCCCCAATATTTTTTATAAGACAATCTATTTAATAACATTTACTGAAATATATCCAGTATGTACAGCAAATGAAGAATGTGCCAACCAGTGTGCTAAGGCCCTCTTATCCAAAGGATCTATCCCCATGGAAGATCTTGGTGTCCCAAAATGTGTCAAAGGAAGCTCTTGGCACTGCTACCGATGGATGACTACAAAGGCCTGTTTAACGAAAAAGTCTGTTTAAGGAAAAGCTGTAGGGGCCTCTGTGTTCAGTGACCCTGGCACACTTTCAGGATTCAATTAAACAAGTCGCAGGGCAGTGTGAGCCATTAGGGTTTGCTACTCTGGGGTAATAGCAGGAGATTAGAAAGGGAGGTCGGAAGGGAGATCTGAACAGTGTTCTGGGGTCATCATAAAGCAGCAGCCAGAGTTATGTGCCAAGACAACATTCTGAGATGCTGCCTTCAGGAAAGCAAAGTAAGGCTGGTCAAACCCAGTACTAAAGGGCAATGAAGTATGTGAAGAAAGCCCCAGGCTTCATGCTGATAGAGCTGACCAATTTACTTTCTAAATAGGCCAAGTTTTTCCGCCCCTAGAAAAATCAGTTGTCCATAACAAAATCTGATTAAATTATCAGTGTTTTGTGAGCAGTATGGGGATTTAGAATTACACATAGGTAAAATGTGTTGGTAAATGGGATGTGTTAAGAGACAAAAAGACCTTGAAAGAAAAAGCATTTGTGGGCTCAGAAATTGTTTTATGTCAGTCGGGCGCGGTGGCTCACATCTGTAATCCCAGCACTTTAAGAGGCCTAGGTGGGCAGATCACCTGAGGTCAGGAGGTTGAGACCAGCCTGGCTAACATGGTGAAACCCCATCTCTACTAAAAACACAAGAATTAATCGGGCATGGTGGCAGGAGTCTGTAATCCCAGCTATTCGGGAGGCTGAGGCAGGAGAATCACTTGAACCTGGGAGGTGGAGGTTGCAGTGAGTCAAGATTGGGCCACTGCACTGCAGCCTGGGCAACAAGAGTGAAACTCCATCTAAAAAAAAAAAAAAGAAAAAGAAAAAGAAATTATTTTATGTCATTCCCATTTAAGAAGCAAGACTTAAAGAATATTTCCAAAAGAAAAGGAAGTAACAATAGAAGGGTTTTTTGTTCATTTTGTTTTTTATTCTTACTTTCATCCTTTTGCCAAGTCAAATTTTAAAGATTTTCATCAGAAAAATCATAACAAACTGAAGCAAATTCTGCCCACAATTCTAAATATATATATTTAGGTTCAAGTGACCCACCCCAGCCACTTAAGTAACTGGGACTACAGGCACATGACACCGTGCCCTGCTAAGTTTTGTATTTTTTGTAGAGACAGGGTTTCATCATGTTGCCCAGACTGGTCTCAAACTCCTGAGCTCAAGTGATCCATCCTCCTCAGCCTCCCAAAGTGCCGGGATTACAGGCGTGAACCACCGCTCCCAGCCAGAGGAAGTATTTTTAAAATCCATTCTCACAGATGTATAAGGACTTTAATTTAACACTCAATCAATATTTCCTTTCCAACCCCAGTGGACACACAGATAAGGATTTGGGAAGGAAAAACCTAAAATCATGCAATTGATGACATAGGCTTTGAATAATTTAGGTCTTGGGATTTGGAAGACCAGATAGTTTACTTAGACTCCAACTAAACAATGTCCACGGCTCTCCCAGCATCTCACAATGTGATAGTTGCATTAGATTACACTTTATGTGTAACATGACACTTTTATATCCTAGCAGAAAAGTGCATTTCTGAGCTCATACTTGTTTTTACTAACCTGCCTATTCCTAAGCAGCCAGTGCATTACCCCCGGAGCTCCATATGTCTCTTTAAATCTGAATGTGAGGCCCTTAGAACAACAACAACAACAACAACAAAATGAAAAAAATTTCAATAATGATTTTTGATGCTGTTATTCAAAGTAGTAGTATGTCTTTCGAAAAGAGCTACAAGGATATAAGGGAGTAGGGATTCACAAGGGAACACGTTATATAAATGATAAAAACTTGAAAAAACATTGTTGTAAAGCTCTTTGTCATGTAATTTTTGACTCCTATCATTGCTGAGGATAACCTTGTTTGTTCTAAACCACACAACTTGCCATGCCGAGGTAATATAAATTATTTCCTTCTAAGCCAATTGGCAATTGTATTTAACCTGATAAATAGCAAGTGATTCTGAAGTCTGGGAAAATTCAAAGTTCACTGCCTTATTTCCTGATGCCCAGAAATACAAGTTCCCAGCTCTGTGGCTCTCCAAATGAACAAAGGAAAAGGGAATAACAATAGAAGTGTTTTTTGCTTGTTTCATTTTGTTTTGTTTTTTATTCTTATTTTCATTCTTTTGCCAGGTCAAATTTTAAAGACTTTGCCACAAAAATCACAACAGATTGAAGGAAATTCTGTCCACGGTTATAAGTGATTAAAAAAAAAAAACTCGTTTTTTTGTTTCTGAAGAGAACATGATATCAAAGTTTTGTGTATTTGTGCTCCCTCTCTAAGCCTAAGACTTGGGAAATATGAGTTTAGTGAGAAAATTTAGGACAACAGTAGAAAAAAACTCACCTCATTTCAAATAAGCCAGAAGCTGACTTAAACAGCTGGAGAAAGCCTGTTAACAAGGAAAGTATGACTTTTACCAAAGGAGTTACAAGCTCCCGTCTCTGAGCAAAACCAAAATCCAACCCAGAATGTCTTGCTGGAGTTGCCACCTAAATGTATTACTTTCTGCTTTTACTGGTGAATCTTCACTTGTATATTCATTTTACAGTCTTTTCTAACTAAAGTTGAAAGCATGATTGACGGCATGGTATGGCTCTAAGAGCATGAAGAAATGAGTGGTGCTGATACAGAGAAGAGGAAGAGATTACTTATAATTCTGACTTTTGAAGTCCTGTCTATGAGACTTCATAATTGTGATCAGTGCATTGATTTCCTACGGCTGCCATAACAAAGTCCGGCAAACTTGGTGGCTTAAAACAACAGAAATGTATTCTTTTACATTTCTGGAAGCTAGAAGTCCAAAATTAAATTGTCTCTCTGAGGGATAGTCTGTTCCATGCCTGTCTCCAAACATTCAGTGGTTGCCAGCAACCCTTGGCATCCTCTGGTTTGTAGATGCATCACTCTAGTATCTACCTCCCTTGTTACATGGTGTTCTTCGCTGTGTGTCTGTGTCTCTGTTCTCTATCCTTATAAGGATGTTACTCGTATTGGATAAGCAGTCTACCCTACCTCAGGGTAGATGAACTCAAGATTGTGTTACACAAGAAACCAAAATGGAGCAAGTGGCTTTTAAAAGAGACCCATCAGGACTGTGCCACTTGGCCTCATTAAAACATTGCATTTGAGTTGCTACACTTGAACAGTCTCTAGAAATCTATTTGAAGTCAACTTCTAGCATCCAGACTTACTATGTATGATAAGAGACCAAAATTTAGGGTGTTGGAGTTTATGCAACTCAAGTATTGGATGCCTAAGTAGGGGATCCAATGCTGGATAACCACTTTGGAGGTTTTGTATATGACTCAAACTTGGACCACTCCCTGGGGAATTTCACAAGAAGATTGCTTGGAAGGTAGTTTTTTGGATTTCAAAATAGTAATAGGAGAATGGTCTTAACAGCATTTCCACTGAGAGTGGCTCTCTTTGGTATTGTTCCCATCATCCTGAAAGGGGTCCTGGCTAGGAGCACCTTACCTTAGACATTCATGTTAGAAGAATCCAACCTTTTAACTAAGCAAGTCAATCAGGCAGGTTTGAGAAAAAGACAGGGAAGAGAGAAATGATCCAGCTGTTGTGACTGACCCCTCCATTTTTACCTTCTGGAATTAAATATACTAAGCCCTTAATCTGGGAGTATTGTAAATGCCATGAAATCAACAACTACATAGCAATTGCTTTCACTTCTATAATTTTCCTCAATACTTGATAATGAAATGTTTTAAGCATACAGCAAAGTTGGAAGAATTTTAGAGTGACTATCACCTAGGTTCTGCCATTAACATTTCAGTATACTTGCTCTCTCTTATATCTATCCATTGATTCAACCATCTATTCACCTATCAACCCATCTTATTTTTACGTACTTCAAAGTAAATTACAGACATGAGTACACATCCCCCAAAATACATGGGTATCATTAACTGGAGATGTCCACAGCTTTTTAAGCTGTTGAGTAGATCACATAAACTATGAGATGTCTGTAGAGGAATACCTGGCACCTCCATGAGGACACTTCCTTTCATGGTAGGTGTCGAGGTAACATATTCCTTTCCCAAGCATTTCAGTGAATAACTAAAATATGAGCTAAGTATGCTTATAAAGTTTATGTTAAGATTTTTTTATAAAAGGCTATCAAGAATTCATTGAGTCATTTTATCCATAAATGTCACTGCATCTTTCCCTGGGCATATATACAGGAACTTGGGTTGATATGACCTCAGAATTCAGGCCTCACATGTCCCCAGCTATCCTATAACCACACTGAATGTGTTGATGCAAATTCTCTGCAAAGGCTACAATCTTACATCACTACAAGGACATCTTTCACATTGCTTTCATATATTACAATCCTCTTTCATATACAAGTTCTCAATAATAAAAATCCCATAAAGCATAAGCTTATTTTTTATTAATATTTGTCAAATCCTATCTTTCCATTAACAAGAATGACTTCTTGGCCAGGTGTGGTTGTTCACGCCTGTAATCCCAGCACTTTGGGAGGCCAAGGCGGAAGGATGATTTGAGCTCAGGAGTTCAAGACCAGCCTGAGCAACATAGAGAGACTGTCTCTACCAAAATTTTTTTAAAAATTAGCTAAGTGTGGTGTCACATGCCCATAGTATCAGCAACTCAGGAAGCTGAGATGGGAAGATCACTTGAGCCCAAGAGGGAGGCTGTGGTGAGCCGAAATCACATCACTGTACTCCAAACCTGGGCAATGGAGCAAGTTCCTGTCTAAAAAAAAAAAGAAAAGAAAAGAAAAGAAAAAAGAAAGAAAGAAAAATAATCCTTCTTGTCCCATCCTTTTTTTTTTTTTTTTTTTGAGACAGAGGAGTCTTGCTCTGTCGCCTAGGCTGGAGCGCAGTGACATGATCTCGGCTCACTGCAACCTATGCCTCCAAGGTTCACGCCATTCTCCTGCCTCAGACTCCGGAGTAGCTGGGACTACAGGCGCCCGCCACCACGCCCGGCTAATTTTTTGTATTTTTAGCAGAGACGGGTGTCACCGTGTTAGTCAGGATGGTCTCGATCTCCTGACCTCTTGATCCGCCCACCTCGGCCTCCCAAAGTGCTGGGATTACAGGCGTGAGCCACCATGCCTAGCCTGTTGTCCCATCTATTTTCATGTACTGCTGTGTGTTGCAGAGATTCCCTGCATAATAAAGCTCTGTTGTTACAGAAAAATACATAAGTGAAACATGACATTTCATTGATTACATGAAGAGAAATAACAAGGAGAGGAAGCTATTCATGGACTTAAAAAAATTCACAAGTAATTGTCACTCAAAATGAAGGCCAGGAAACAAAAATGCAAGAACTCACGGACGAGATGGCAAAGCAACAGAAAGAGATAAAAACTGGTGAGCTGGCAAAACCAGCAGAGTATTAGAAGAAAAAAAAATTTGTAAAAATAAGGCATAATTGGCCAGGCGCAGTGGCTCACGCCTGTAATCCCAGCACTTTGGGAGGCTGAAGCGGGAGGATCACCTGAGATAGGGAGTTCAAGACCAGCCTGACCAACATGGAGAAGCCCCCTCTCTACTAAAAATACAAAAAGTTAGACAGGCATGGTGACGCATGCCTGTAATCCCAGCTACTCGGTAGGCTAAGGCAGGAGAGAATCGCTTGAACCTGGGAGGCGGAGGTTGCCATGAGCCGAGATTGCGCCACTGCACTTCAGCTTGGGTGACAGAGTGAGACTCTGTCTCAAAAACAAAACAAAACAAAACAAAAAAAGAGAGAGAAAGAAATAAGGCATAACTGGAAGGAGACACTGTGATCAAAAGATTACAGTGAAATATTACAATGAAAGAGAAATTCATTTCTGTTAAAAGTTGAAAAGAATTCAGGAGAAAATAATAAAGAAACAGGCAAAGGAAATTCAACACCTTCCAAAATCTTGCAGGCATGCCTTTTACTCATACAATGTAAATTGCATCCAGAGGGAAGAAAGGAAGTCTATTAAATCGTAATTTCCAGCTTCCAACTTTCATGATGTAAAAGAGGACTTAATTAGGGAGCAGGGTTGAATGTTGGTTTCAAAAACAAGAAAAAAGTGTTTGGCTGGGCGCGGTGGCTCACGCCTGTAATCCCAGCACTTTGGGACGCCAAGGTGGGTGAATCATGAGGTCAGGAATTCTAGACCAGCCTGGCCAACATGGTGAAACCCCGTCCCTACTAAAAATACAAAAATTAGCTGGGCACGATGGCGGGCGCCTGTAATCCCAGCTACTCAGGAGGCTGAGGCAAGAGAATCGCTTGAACCCAGGAGGCAGAGGTTGCAGTGAGCTGAGATTGTACCATTGCACTCCAGCCTGGGCGACATAGTGAGACTATGTCCTTCACCTCACCCAAAAAAAAAGTGTTCAGCATGAATGTAAAATATACAAAAAGCTCATAAGATGCCAAAAAGGTATAGAAAAATGGGCAACGGATATAAATAGATCACAGAAAAATAGGCACAGGTATGATTTATAGAAAAGGATGCCTTTTTAATGCCTCTTTAAAGAAAGGGGCAGATGGAGGACAGGGTTGAAAGAATATTATATATTATTATTATTGGTAGAAAGGATATTTTATGGTTGAATTATATAAATATATTGCCTAGTCAAAAATAAATAATTGTATTTAAGAAGAAGACTGGAGGAGGAAGAGAACTTGACAGAAGTTTGGTGAAATCCTACAAAGGCAGATCAAAGGCTTGAGAATCAACCTTATGAGGAGTGAGGAGTCTGTGTTATTCGGGTCAGAAAAGGGAAAGTTGAGAGTTGATAGAATAGAACTTCGATATACAAGATAAGTGCTAGCCATGTGCCATCTTCCCTGAAAACAGAAGGCAGAAGAGATAAAATAAGAACGGTTGAGCTTGAATATATATATATATATATATATATATATATATATATTTTTTTTTTTTTTTTTTTTGAGACGGAGTCTCTCTCTGTTGCCCAGGCTGGAGTGCGGTGGCCGGATCTCAACTCACTGCAAGCTCCGCCTCCCGGGTTCACGCCATTCTCCTGCCTCAGCCTCCCGAGTAGCTGGGACTACAGGCGCCCGCCACCTCGCCCGGCTAGTTTTTTGTATTTTTTAGTAGAGACGGGGTTTCACCGTGTTAGCCAGGATGGTCTCGATCTCCTGACCTCGTGATCCGCCCGTCTCGGCCTCCCAAAGTGCTGGGATTACAGGCGTGAGCCACCGCGCCCGGCCACGCTTGAATATTTATTTAATATTGTAAATGTGGAACTAGGTTAGCAAAAGAATGTATGGGACTTGCCTTCTCTGAATCCAGCCATTTCTCCTTACTCTGTGGGATATTTGACAACACCTATTGCCATGAAATATAGAACTCCACGTTCACTTGCTTTAATATCCTGCACTGACTTTTGACAGAGTCCAGTTGTTTTAGCACAGAGTACAAAGTCCTTTAAAATCTGCACCTGCCTGTCTTTTAACTCAGGAATTTTGATAGGCTCTTTTTGCTTTCTTTTCACACAATGCAGACTCACTTTGGGCTGGCATAACTTCCCGTTTTCAAAACCTACTGTGCATTTTCATGTCTCTGTGCCTTTGCTGATGCTGGTCTCACTCCCTAGAATATCCTTCTACTTATCTTCCTAGAGAGTCCCCCTCGCTCTCGAGACCCAGCAAGGAACATCTCTGTGAAACATTTTTGGAACCCTTCCTAATTGCCGCATAATTTGTTGTGCCCTCGTATATTTTCCCATGCCATCTGCCCATATCTCTGTACTATTGGAATAGAGGCTTGGTACTCCATTAAATTTTCACAGATGCCAGGTGTTAATTATTTTCTTTAGAAATCAATATGGCGGCCCACAGCTAACATAGTACCAGGCCTCAAGTTATGGTGACTGCGTGAAGAATGAGGTGTAAGCAACATAATTGGGAATGAGAAAATCCAGACTCTTACTTTGTGCTTACGTATTTCAAACACATTCAGAAAATAAAATGATTACTAGTCTGTTCTCCTATGTTTATATCTTCAGAGACAGGATCCAAGGCAATCTCTGGAGTGTACTGAATAGATACTAAGTACATAAGAATATATTCAATTTCAAAAGATGCATAGTGACCCTGCTAACAATTGTATAATAACTGTAGAGTGGGGAATATTAATATGAAAAAGCATGCTTTGAAAGTGAAGCACCATCAATTCTCTATCATACTTAAAGATGATAATTTGGGTGTGTATTCCTGATTACACATATATTTAAAACTTCCAAACTTAATTCACTACTCATTTATTTTAGCATTTTGGTTTATTTCTTAAAGAAGAAAAAACCCACAAATGTTTCTACTTTGACCACATCAACCGTGACCTCTACATCTCCAATCATAAAATACATAGGAATAGGACCTCTTTATGAAGCCCTGGTTTTGGAACAGGATTTTTTTTTTTTTTAGAAAAAAAATGCCAGAAAAATATTTTATATTTATGCTTCATCAAAAATTTTCTATTATCAAATTTAATCTCAGGTTTATATTTTATATCCAAAGACTTGTTCAAACATCTGAGTCTTTATGCAATCATTTCTTTTATTGTAATTGGGAATTATCAGGAAATCGAATCAACCAGAAATGCCTTCTTGCATTCCCATTTCATATCGAATCTATATAAGTTGAATGAAACTCCTCTGAAGTTAGGCCAAGATGGGATGAAGTTCCAGTTCATCATAACTATTGGACCTGCAGTAGGTACTCATCCTTGCTAAACCTTTGTTTTCTCACCTATAAGAGAGGAATAACAATGATGTGCCCTACAGAGTTTTGAATTACGAATAACATAGAAATTGGTAGCATACAGTACCTGGCACATAATAGGTTCTCAGTAAGTTTTATTTATTTATATCATGGTTCCATCTGCCAATTAATATTTTCTTTGCCCTATTGCTATTTCTTCAGTCTGGATCACCCTTACACATCCCTACCCTAACCTGACCAGGCAAACTCATCTGGGTACTTATAAACTAGTGTTAACTCCCCTGAGAAAACTTCCTGATTCCCTCCTACCTCTCCAGGCCAGGTAGTCACCCTTGCATGTTTCACTTAACATTCTGGGGTTACTGCTGTCATTGCGCCTCTTACACTGCATCAAGTTGATTATTTACTTATCTGTCTCCCCTACTTTGGTGTAAGTTTCTTGTAAAGAGAGCTTGTGTCTTGATCTGTGTTATTTTTGTAGCTTTATTTCTAGTACCATACTGCATTTAAAAGGGAAATAAATATAAGGGCTCCTAAAATACTTTAATCCAGACAATTAAAATTAAAAGACACTATAGGTGTTAAAGAGATACCTGCAGACCCATGTTCATTATAACATTATTCACAATAGCCAAGACACATGCTATAGTTTCAGTGTTTAAAATCTATATGTTGAAATATAATCTCCAATGTGATAGTATTAAGAGGTGAGGCCTTTAAGAAGTGATTAAGAAGTCAAGATGGCAGAGCTCTCACGAATGGGATTAATGACTTCATAAAAGAGATGCTACGGAGCTGCCTTCCTCTCTTTTGCCCTCATGTCCTTTTCAGCATTCATCCCCTCTGGAGGATGCAGCAACAACGCACCGTCTTGGAAGCAGAGAGCAGCCATCACAAGCGTCTTGATCTTGGACTTTTGGCATTTTATTATAGCAGCAAAAATGGACTAAGAAAACATGGAAGTAACCTAAATGTCCATTGACAGATAGATGGGTAAAGAAAATGTGATAAATGAAATATTATTCAGGCTTAAAAAATAAGAAAATCCTACCATTTATGAAAACATGAATGAACCTGAAGGACATTATGCTAAGTGAAGTAAGGCAGATACAGAAGGTCAAATACTACATCATATCACTAGCTAATTAATCTAAAATAGTAAAACTCATAGAAGTTGAGCTCTTTATTCATTCATCTGTCAATGGACATTAGGTTGTTTTTGTGTTGTCTTAGTCCATTTGTGCTCCTATAATAAAATATCATGGCCTGGGCAATTTGTAAACAATAGAAATTTATTTTTCACAGTTCGGGACGATGGGAAGTCCAAGGTCAAGGCACTGGATCCAAGAATGGTGGTTGTTTGTCGCTGAGAGGGGAGGGGAGACAGGGAGGTATTGGTTAGAGGGTACAGTTTTGTTTACATAAGATGAAGAAATCCTAGAAATCTACTATACAGCACAGTGCCAATAGTTAACAATACTGTGTTTTATGCTTAAAAATTTGCTAAAAGACTAGATCTATGTTAAGTGTTCATGTCACACACACAAATAATTATAAATAAAAATAATGGGAGGACACTTTTGGGTATAGATTTATGGCATAGATTTACGGCATAGATTGTAGTCATGGGTATAGGCTTATCTCCAAACTCATCAAGTTGTATATATTAAATGTGTATAGCTTTTTGTATGTCAATAATAACTCAAAAAAACAGAGAAAAAATTTCTAACATTCCAAATATTTTATATTTTTAAAGTCCTGAGTTAGTCATAACCTTTCTCAAAAAAGAAAAGGGTCATGCTTTTTTGTTAATCCCAAGAACCTCAGATTCTGGGTGTAGTGTTTTCCTTGACTGTCATGTAAGTAAAATAAAATGGCAACTCTGCCAGAAGCAAATTCAAATATAACACGAACAATGCCCATAACGTGTATCCATGATGTCCAAAGTCCGTAACAATGTCTCAACAAATACACGAATGAATAAATAATGGATCTTTATTTATTACAAAGGAATAGATATTACAAATGAATAGATAAAGAGATCTTTAGTTTTAGGTGAAAATTTGGGAGAAAGTTTTGAAAAGTTCAGTGATGAGTGTTTCTAAGCTGTTTCTGTGTAATTCTCTGATGAACTATGTTTGAGAGTGAAGTAGTACTGATTCCAGAAATGGGGCTGGGAATATGCAAGAATTCTCAATATCACCCCTTTCAAATCTCTCTTCACGCGCAAATGTATCACCATTTAAGATTAATTAACAAAATCATCTTTCAAAATGGGAAATACCACTGGGGGATGAAGGGAGAAGTAAAACAATAATTTAAAACCTGTAGTAATTGTCACACTTAGCTAAGGTCAGAGTCAATCTTACACTAGAATAGAGGGGAGAAAATCTGAGACTGAAAGACTCAGACCGGTACACTCACTCTTTACACTTTTGGTGCAAAATGCTATCTCCAGATTTTGTAATTGCCAGAATCTGGAGAGGTGCTTCACTTCAAAAGTCAGGAAAATCTGGCTTTCAAGCCAAAGGCATATAGAAGCCTAAAAGAACATTATATATATATATGTGTGTGTGTGTGTGTGTGTGTGTATATATATATATGTATTATGTGTATATATACACATAATATATATATGTGTATATATATACACACACACACTATATATACATATTTTTTAACAGCAAGTACACAGAGAAAACATTTTTATTTATAATTACTCTCTATTATCTAAGGAAGGAAGATTCTAGTGAATGAAAGACTTGATTTGCCGTGAACAAATGAAGTCACTAACTGGCTGTCTTTTACAGAAGGTTTTAAGAAATGAATGTGGGGAGCCCCAGCTGGAGGAGTCTGTACCACATCCTATAGTTCCATCTAAAAATGGAGATATAGAAGGAGGAGAGGCTGGAGAAAGGAGGTGGAAGTGAAGCAGAGCAGCCCCCTGCTGTAATGAAAGACAACAGAATATATTGTCTTCACATGGGGAGGAGGTAAAAGGCTCTGAGCTCTGTGAAATAAACCAACTCCTCCCACCAAGCCTCCAGTGAAATATCCATTTCTTGTAATGCTTGATGGAGAGGCTTTTTGTGAGGGGAATAAGGAGACCCTCTGAGTTCTGAATGAGATAAGACAAAAACTGTCCATAGCGCCCCGCATCGGTCTCACACAATAATTTTAATATTTTGGTTTAGTTTAAACCCCAATGTTGACAAACTTCACTATTCAACAGAACTAAAAAACAAACAAACAAACAAAAAACAGACAAACTAACCCCAACCACCATGGGCTGTACATACTGCAAGGTTTTGCTTTTGGCCACTGGTCAAAAAGAGGGTTAATTTGAGTTAATAATGATTAAACTCTTTAGAAATCTTTGAAATAGAGTTTAACCTGCCATACTGTCACAATCTAAACTGGAACAGCTATACTGACAGAGTTGTAAATATTTCCCTTTGATATCACAACAGTCCAGTATAGACTGTCTCTAGTAAAATCCTCCCTCCTAAGTCGGTTGCTATGGTAACAGAGTTAGCCGCAGCAAGTACCAGAAAATCATTTTTCATCCCCAGCATGATGCCTCTCCCTTTCACAAAATAATGCCAACACTCAGACAGGCAAAATAACAGAAAAGAAAAACCCTAATTGTGGACACTGTAGAAGTCACAACCTCTTACTTGCTCCACTAATCCATCTCCCCACATCACCCTATCACTTGATGCTTACCCAGAAAATTGTTTTAATTCATCCTGCCCTGCACCCTACTACAAATCTCCCTTCTCTTTGGACTGGTTTTTATAGTGACAGTGTCATTCTGTAGTCCTCCACAGATGTTCACAGGCAGTCAGGAGTCAGATCAGTCTCAATATCCCTCCCAGGGTCCCATTCATCCACACTCCAATTACAAATACTTTCTACAGTAGCTTTACCTGAGAAGGTAAATGTGCCATCATCTCCTCCAAACTGACTCTCCTTTCTAAGTTTCTTATTTCATCGCATGATGGGGCTACTTTCCTAAATATCCTTGATTCATAATCCTGGTGTAACTTTTTACTTCCCCATCTCTTCTGTTCCACAGGTCCCACCAGCTGCTAAGTTATTCAGATACTTCTGTCATGTTGCTTGATTTCAATTCTTCCTCTGCCCTCCCTAGCAGCTTTTCAAATTCAGAAACTGCTTGACCTATACTTTGTGACCAACCTCTCTGTTTGCATCATACTCTCTCATTTTCCTTCACTCTCTTATTTTAATGTTGAGATCCAAAAATATTTTTCTTTTCTCAATGTTTAAAAAGAGAGCATTCCTTGTAGGACAAAACCTGCCCGTATTGAGGAAATGAATGGTCATGTAAGCTGCTTTGGGGCAAAAGTTCGGTTTGAAGGGCCTGAAATTAGGTTGAACTGATGCTGCAGTAGGGGAGGGGGAGAATTTAGGCGGAACTAATGCTACAGTAGGAGAGGGGAAGAATTTGTCTGTTACAACAGCAAATGAGGAAGGAAGTGGGAGACAGAAAGATGGGAACTCCAAACCTTTAGTGAAGTGAGCAGAGTCACAAAATGTCTGGTTAAAGTGGGTTTTATTTTTTTTCTTTAGTGTATTTTGTAGGTTTTGAGTGTGTGAATGTGTGGCAACTAGTAAAAGTGCCGTGCTTATCACCTAGATTGATATGGGCAAGACTTGGGCAGCCAGTTCTCACTGTCAGGCAGACAAAGGAGTTAAGAAAAATATGTGAAGAAGTCAGATATTCTCAAAATCTTAGAAGGGCTCTGGATTCTCATCTGCCATGTGTTCAAGTAGTTTATGTAGGTTTACATAAATTCCTGAGGAATGGAAGACCCCTGCTGATGTCTAGCTTCCCTTTTTACTGAATTCATGTAATTTTATAGGCTGCTTTTAATCCTTTCTGGCCCAAGTGAGGTCCTAAAAGTAAGCAAATAAAGAATTCTAAAATGATGTGGAAAAGGGTGCTGCTTATAAGTTGCCATTATAACGTTATCAAAACTATTCTTTGGGGAAAAAGAACTTAAAAGGAAATATGTCAAAATAATCAACTATGTTTGGTAGTGGGGTTATGAGTAACTTTTTTTTCAAACATTCTGTAATATGGTTAAATTACTTTGGTTTTAAATTTTAAAAAGGTAACTATGAAGGCTATTTAACAAAATGAGGAGTTGTTCATGACAGAATGTTAAGATTAAAAATTAGAACAAAAGTACTTCAGTATGTCTGCAATAATGTAAAATAAAATTACATATAGATGGGAGGTGGAAGAGATCTTAAAAGTTGTCACAGTTTGATTTTTTTCTAGGAGACAGATTCTAAGACAGAGTTGGATTCGGGATGTTTATCAGGAAATACCCTTAGGATCAAGACCTGTAGAAAGAAGGAAGAGGAATCAGGAATGGGCAGAGGGAGAAGTCTAGATTAACTGGCCCATTAGAGTTGTCCCACATTGGGCCAGAATACCTGGTCTGTATACTCCCAATTAGTCATTGGATGTTGATCACCGAGGGAGAAGGTGAGCTTGGGAGAGTCAGTTCTGTTCCTCCAGGGGCTGCCAGCTGAAGGGTGTCTGATAACAACACTCTTAGGAGCTAAGGCAACAGGTCCTTCCCTGAAGGTCGAACTGAGCCACACACGTCCATATTCAGGACAAAATAAAAACATTTTGTATAGACTGGTAGGCTAAAATGTCATTCAAAATATTTTTTTTATAAAAATCATTTTTAATATTGCTATCTCATCTTTTTATAGCTATAAAATGAGGATTTTTGACTGAGGCAGGTGAATTGCTTGAACCCGGGAGGCGGAGGTTGCAGTGAGTTGAGATGGTGCTTCTGCACTCCAGCCTGACAACAGAGCAAGATTCCGTCTCAAAAAAAAAAAAAAAAAAAAGAGGATTTTCATAGTATTACTCTCATAGCACTGTTGTGAAGATTAAGAAGATGACAATTGTAAAGCACAATGCTTGACACAAAGTGCACAATATTATTGCTGTTCATTGTTTTAACATTTGCCAAGTTATACTACCCTGAAGAGTTAGTGCTATTCTTGTAACTAGTCAGTGCCAAATCACTTTGTTGTTTTTTTTTTTTTTTTGGCACCTGCCCCTTATATTTCTGCTTCCTGGCATTGAAAATGATGCAAGGATGTAATGTAGGAATTGTGCTATCTTGTGAACATACAATAACAACCAAGGGGACAATAGGCCAACACTGAGAATGGTGAAGCAAAGAAATAAAGATCTATGATTGGCATCTTGGAGGTACCAAACAACCATGATGCCATCTATATCATTCTAGACTGCTCATTAAATAAATAATAAATATCCTTATGAGTTAAGCTACTCTTAGTTGGGCTTTGTTACTTAAAGCTAAAAACATTCCTAACTAATACGTAGGAAAATAGAAATATATGAAAGATTGGGAGGAAATAAATGCATAAAATTTATAAGCTGGCATGAACTCTGTAAAGTAGTAGAATTGTGTGAATATGGAAACATAATAAACATCACTTAATGATAAGGTTACTTCTGACTGTGTCTGTTTCAAGTTTATTCATGATTTAATTTTCTGAATACCTCCCTTTCCATGATACAAAACAAATTAATCCCCACTTTGCCTCTAAGCCATATAGAGCAGGTGTGTGGGGAAAAAGAAAGGATGCTAATGAGATTTTCTGTTTATTGGTATATGCCAGTGTGGCCAATAACAACAACAACAACAAAACAACCTTCATTTGGTAAAATGCAGCTGCTAGAACTTTTGTAAAAAGACCTGCGTCCTGACAATTCCCAATCGTACCCATAGTAAGTAGTTCCTAAATATGAGCCATTTATCCTCTTTATTATTCAGCAGGTATGATGCCTGTGGAGTTGGAAAGACACTTTAATTTCCATTTCTTAGGAAAGCTGTATGGACATGACACACCTGGTGACTGGTATAGCTCACAGGAGAAAGACATTTAGGAACCACGGGCAAAAGTCGCTTTCCAGAATATTCCCAATAAATGTGAAGTGGAGAAAAGAGTAGACTTTAGTGTTTCCCAAATTTTTATTCTTCACCCTTACTGTCTAAGTGATGCTGCTTATCCAAGGTAAATTTCAAATTTTTATATTGTCCACCTCATATATTTAAAAAGCTACAGAAATAATTTCCTGAATTACTATTTTTGAGGAGTTTCAAGAACTGTCAAGTTTTGAATTGGAACACTATGAAAAATAAGACTGAGTGTCTGAGTTGGCTTTTAAGAATAAGGTGAATCTGTTCCAAAAGAGATGGATAAAATGATCCACGCCCAGGTCTATTGATCACGGGCACTAATACACATAGGAAAGATGGCAATTATTTAGCAAGATATTTCCCCAAATTGGTGTCACATTTTTTATTTACTTATACCCTAAATTCTGTTCTGTTATGGCTCTTAACTTTAAGTGGACGACTGCATATGTGTCCCAGCGAGATGATTTCTCAGTTCATGGTTGAATTCCACAGGACTAACAGAAAAGCTTCCTGCCGTTCTCTGCTGGAGTTGTGCTTCTCTTCCAGATCACACTTTCCAGCTCTGACACACTGGCATATCTTTCCAGACCTCTCTGGGCTGCTCACAAGCTTGAGCATTTATCTTTGACCCATCAAAAGTCATGCAAAAACCCATACATATAATGCCTTTGTAGCCTGTCTCTACTCTTAGGATCTGTTTGCTGCTTTATCTCAGGACATTCAGTGAATCGTGAACTGTGAGGGCAGTCACCGAAGCAGCTGGCAAGTCAGGTGCCACAAAGCCTCCATAGGAACCAAGTGCCTCTGTGCCCAACCAGCTCTCACTTCTTTTGTTCACGCTTCCCTCAAGGCCTCTGCTCATCAGAAATGACTCAGAAATACCCATCATGAAACACAACTTAAGCAAGCAAAGTCCTTAGCTTCAGGGAGCCTACAGGGCCCTAAATCGGACTAAGTGATCAGAGGTGGCAAAAAGGCTGACATAGCACAATCATGAAACCCTGAACAGATGCATCAAATGTATAATGGACTGGGGAGTTACTTTTTAACCTCAAGCCAAAGAAATTGGCATAGAAAGGACCAATTTCAATGGATAAGAAAAAAAAATACTTGGTAGAGAGACTAAATTATTCCCTCTAATTGATACATTGCATGAATTGGTAGCAGAAACAAAGCTATTGAACATTTTCTACTAGATTAGGGACTATTCCTAGAGTTCTCTTTTTAGTCTAAATAAGGGTAACACAATGTTGGGCAGTGTTTTCCAAAACGTAGGATGACAGCCCTTTGCCCAGAATCACCAGGGAAGTGCTTATTTAAAACCCAATTGTTCTGACACCATCCTAGACCTTAATCAGATTCTCTGGGGGATAGGAATGCGAGGAGTGTGTGTTTTAACCAGACCCCAGATGATTGTTACGTGTCCTCAAATTTGAGACCTACAGATACAGGGAAATGAAATTTTACTAACATCATCTCCATTTCCCAAATGTGTCTAGAGCCCTGGGCCCCTCCTCTGGAGATGCAGTTTCAGTAGGTCTGAGCCAGGGCCCTAGAATCTGTATGTTCCATAAAAGCCCCAGGTGATTGTTATGATGGGCAAGTTTGGGTAATTCTGATACAAGATGATTGCTTAGAGCATATCTCAGTTATACTTCATAAAAATAAAGCTGACATTTATTGAGTCCTTACCACTAAACACTCTGTTGAATGTTTTACTGTGTTAGCTCACCTCAAACCAATCTTATGAGGTAGGTAGTTTTATGATCCTTATTTTTTAGAGTAGGAAGATAAAACTTAGCAAAAGTAACTCAAGGTCACATATCTAGTAAGTAGTGAAGACAGAATTTGAACTCAAGGAATCGAGGATTCCTGTTCATTCCCGTGGGAGTATCCTGTGTCTCTTTATATATCAGACAATCCTAGAACTGAGTCACTCTACCTTAGTTTTTCTACTGTATTTATACCTGTCAATTTTCATTTTCTTGGTTTTTGCAATTTTTTTAAAACAAGGCTTAATACTCCGGGTCATAAAGCCTATTCCTCTTTGTTTTATGAAGTGTTTTTCTAACCAAAGCCTTACTGTTCAATTTTTATTAAAAATTTTTTTCTGTTTACAATATAATACCAAATTCACTTCTTTGTGGGAACACTGGAAGTTTCTGTACTATTAGTTTCTCCTTCGGTGACCTTGTTGACTCTGCTTCTATGTCACAGCATAGAACTCAGGATTATTACTGCCAAGGGACTAAAATGGATGTCCCAAAAATCTCCCTCTTAGCAGCTGGAACAAAAAAGCTTTGATCTTAGGTGTTCCTGATGATTTTTTTTTTTTAACTATGTCTATTGTTTGCACATAACTTCTGAGTCAGACTGAGCTCTTGAGCCATGAACTAATTTTGAAATCTGTTGACGTTTTTAAAAAAACAATTCCCAGAAATCAACTTTCTGTGTACACACATTGCCCGGGACTGTGGTACTTCAATGAATGGGTTGTGTCAGGGTTAGAGAGGGACATAGTGAGGTCTCGGTGGGAGAAGAAGGGAGTGGGGACAGGGCAAAAGTTAGTTTTATACCAAATTAATGGACATGATGAGACATTTTTTTCCATATTCATATTCAAAGGTAGGAAGAGGAACTTGATGGTGGCTAAAATTAATGGGCATGCTAAGCCTGATTTGGAGAGTGGTCATCTTCCTGAAGGGTTATTTATTGGTTGGCAGTCCGTAAGCAACCAAGCAATGGATCATGAACAGTCCAAATGGGCAGGAAAGATGTTAGTAATTGTTCTTAAAAAGTAATTGCATTTTGGTAACCAAATGAAACAGTGTTCTGTTTAAGCATTGAAAATGCTTAATGTACCACTCAGACCTGAAAGCTTCACAGTCCTCTTTTTTCCTTAAAAAAAAATTGTAATAGCTTTATTGAGGCATAACTGACATAAAGAGCACATATTTAATGTACAGAAGTTCATAAGTTTTGACATACCTATACAATCATGAAACTATGACTAACATCAAGATAGTAAACTATGCATCACTAGCAAAAGTTTCCTCATGATCCCTTGTGGTACCTCCCAGCCTATCCCCTTCACTCCTTGGCAACCACTGATTTGCTACTCTCTGTCACTACAGATTATTTTGCATTTACTAACATACATAAATGGAATCATAGAGTATGTACTCTTTGCCTAGATTCTTTCTCTCAAGTTTGCAATTCAATCCATTTGTGTTTATTCATAGTTAATTCCTTTTTATTGTTGAGTAGTATTCCATTGTAAGGATATATCAAAACTGTTTATCCATTCATCTGTTGATAGATATTTTGGTTGTTTTCAGTTTATGAATAAAGTTCCCATTTGTTTACATGTCATTGTGTAGAAATATGCTTTCATTTCTCTTAGGTAAATATCTAGAAGAGTAATGGTGGGTCCTATGGTGTATATTTTTATTTTTTAAAAACTTCCAACTGTTCTCTAAAGTGTTGGTATCAGTTTACATCCCTACAAGCCATACATAAGAGTTCTGGTTCCTCCATATCCTAACCAACACCTCGTATGGTCAGTTTTTTTTTTTTTTTTTTGTTTTTGTTTTTTTGTAATTTTAGCCCTTCTAATAGATGTGCAGTGGCATCTCACTGTAGTTTTAATTTGCATTTTCTTAATGACTTACGATGTTGAGCATATTTTCATGTGTTTCTCATCCACATACCTCCTTTGGTGAAATGTTTGTTCAAATTCTTTGCCCAAGTTTTGAGTTGTGTATTTATTCTCTTCTTTTTGAGTTTTGAGAGGTCTCTTTTTACATTCTGGATACAAGTTCTTCGCCAATTATGTGATTTGCAGCAAGTAGTTTCTTTCAGACTATGGCTTTTATTTTTATCCTCAGAGTTCTTTATGAAGCCTATTAATTAGGGAAAGCAGATCTGCCAGGAGCCTGGGTGTTGCCTGCCCACTGCTGCAGATGCCCAGCCCCATGTGAGAAGAGCCAGAGGAAGCTGCAGCGTGGTATCAAGGTCAAGGAGTAGGGTGGGACAGAAGAGGCTGTCGGAGGAGAGATGGCAAGGGCATCTGTTAGAAATGGGCAGTGGCTGAGAGGCCTTCTCCTGTTATCTTATTTCATTCTCGCACTCACAGTCCTAAGAATTAGCCATTGTTACCTTGATTCCACAGCAACCTCCCTAAGTCACAGAGCCTGAAAGTAGCAAGATTTAAAATCAAACTGTGTAATGGGTGAATCTCACAACCAATAATGAAGTCAGAGTCAAAAGAGTACATAGAAAATGGTTCCATTTACTTAAAAACAAAAGCAGGCAAAACTAACCTATGCTGTTAGAAATCAGAGAGGGGAGTAATGACCGAAAGAAAGGACAGTCTCTTGGTCTGCACACTAGATTGCTAATGGTTTCTAGGTTGTAACTGTGTATCAGTGAGTGTGGTACAGTGTTTGCAGGTTGATGAACTGCTACTTACCTTATCCATTGACAAATGCAGCAATCCTAGGATCTTCTCAATGTTACATTTTAGTTTAGTTACTGGCATTTTCCTACTTACACAAAACATGGTGGTTACGGTGTGTGAAACCTAACTATTTTAAGATACTTCTTCTACAGTGATTAGGCCCTATCTCTAGGCCCTAACAGTTCTATGAGATTTCTTAGGCCTCCAGATGCTTATTTAAGACAACTTTTCCTTTATTTCAACTCTGAAGAAGAACATCATCCTCATTAACAGCTCATAGGAAATAAAACATATATAAACTGCAGGTATTATGGTTTAAGCAGGAAAAAGAAAGGTTTGTAACTGATCCAATTAGAAATTATTTCATGTCTCAGCCAACATGACATGATGTGACTAACTCAAATGTATAATAATTACACATGTCTATTGAACAAGCTGCAGCCAAAGGTTATGGGCATTCGGGGGACAAGCCCTCTCAACGCTTGTAGTGTCTGAACAGAATATACACTAACCAGAAAGGAAGATTGATTAATCCTTTTAGGCAGGTGACTATTCTTAACTGTAGATTCTTAAGATTTGTAACATAATCATAATAACCTAATGTTTATTCCCATTCTGAATTTATTTTTCTTACCTTCCTCTGTTTTGCTCTTGTGAGTAATTTCTGCTCTTAGAGACTGCTCTTCTCATCCTTTTTCTGATAACCTTTGATATTTCTATATGGGTGGAAGGATACCTCATGAAAATTACATTTGAATGGCAGTTGTTCTACTTGTCCTAGATGTGGAAATTTGTGTTCCCCAGGTAGGATGGTCTGTCTCAAGATACAGCCAGATGTGACCCAATGTGGAGAATGAAGCCCATCTGTGAAGAGCCAGGACTTGGGTCCAAAGAGCTGTACAATGGGGCAGGCAGGTCTGGGGAAAGAGGCTTCCCCACTTCCACTCAAACTGGAGTCTAACAGGCTTCTAAAGGCCAGCCAAGCCATGCTGTCCTTATATACTTTCACATTTATTTAATAAACATCTATAAAGAGCTTACTGTGTGCAAGGCACCATTCTAATCACTTCACAAAGACTCACTTATGGAATTCTCATGACAATCCCATGAGGGTAATGCTCTTATGATCCCCACCATACAGAGGAGGGGAACAAAGGCATTTGCCCAAAGTCAGCCCGCCAGGAAGTGGTAGAGTCAGGTTAGGAGGTAGGTTCTGGAGTCCACTCTCTTCTTTATCCTTATATTGTGCTGCTTCCAAGAAAAGCCCAACATGAGATAATGGGTTATGTCACATCAGTGAAGAGTCAGATAGGAGCAAGTGGCACTCAGAAGTCCAGGCTAAATGGGGCATAAAGAACGTCTAAGGAAAGGTGGCCGGGCTTGGTGGCTCATGCCTGTAATCCCAGCACATTGGGAGGCCGAGGCGGGCAGATCACTCGAGGTCAGGAGTTTGAGACCAGCCTGGCCAACATGGTGGAACCCTGTCTCTACCAAAAAATACAAAAATTAGCTGGGCATGGTGGTGGGTGCCTGTAATCCCTGCTACTCGGGAGGCTGAGGCAGGAGAAACGCTTGAACCCAGTAGGCAGAGGTTGCAGTGAGCCAAAATCGCATCACTGCACTCCAGCATGGGCAACAAGAGTGAAACTCCGTCTTAAAAAAAAGAAAGAAAGACAGACAGAGAAAGAAAGAAAGAAAGACAGACAGAGAAAGAAAGAAAGAAAGAAAGAAAGAAAGAAAGAAAGAAAGAAAGAAAGAAAGAAAGAAAGAAAGAAAGAAAGAAAGAAAGAAAGAAAGAAAGAAAGGGAAAGAAAGAAAGTCCAAGGAAAGGTAGGAATAGCACTTACGCTACCAGGGTCAGAATAGCCTGGGGTTAGGAAGGGGGCTCTGAACCAGGGGTGGCTGCCTGCCAGGGCATACATATTCAAAGGATCATTCTTGTTTCTAATTTGTCATAAAATATGCATGCGGCTCAACATACTCTTTTGATTAAAAAAATCCATTCATTCACCCATTTACTTATTTATTCACTCACGTACGCATTATTTATCAGTCAGTCATCCAAGAAACATTTACTGAATATGTCATATGCGTTTTGCTGAATGCCAGGGAAGAAAATAATAAACCACAGATCATATACTACTAGTTTAAGATGTATTAATATCCCTAACTGAAAGTACAAGTTCGTTCTGAGAAGCCCAGTGAATAATTTACATTCAAACTTGTTTAAAAGTGAATGAATGCTAAATTGTAAGTTAGAAAAGAATAAGTTTGTTCATGATCTAGTAGTAATGCACATTCAGTGTGGATCTTAACCATTTTAATCGAATAAGTCAATGTTTTCCTATTGCTAAACTGATATTAAAAATAAAAAAAAACAGGAAGCAAAATTATAAATTTTGACTTCAAATTCCTTAAAAAGAAAATAAAAAAAAAACTATAGGTACTATTTGAACCATACATTTAAACTCCAAATCAACATTATTGCTTAAGCAATTGTTCTTTTATGAAAAAGGATACATTGATTTTTATTTCATTAGTAGGGTATAGATTTTTAATAGACAAGGTAAATCAATAGGCAATTTAAATCAAGGCATCCATTAAACAAATTGGGTAAATTAGGATTTACTTTAGATCCGTGGTTCTCAAATATTTTGGTCACAACAACATTTTACAACTCTTAAAAATCATTGAGGACCCTAAAGAGTTTTTATTTCTGTGGATTATGTTTATCAGCAGTTATCATATCAGATATAAAACTGAATTTTAAAAATATTTGATTGATTTAAAATAACAATAAGCCAATTGCATGTTGACATGATTAACATGTTTATGACAAATGAGTTTTCTAAAACAAAAACATTTAGTGACAAGAGTGGCATTGTTTTACATTTTTGCACGTCTTTACTGTCTGCTGGATTCTCATGTTTAGTTTGCATTCAATCTGTTGCAATATGCTATTTGGGTTGAAAAAATTCAAACTTTACAGAGATATATAGTTGAAAAGGAGAGAAGCATTTAAGTAGCCTTTTATAACTGTGGATAGTCTTCTTTGACGTAACATCAAATTTCAACAAGCAGTAGTTTCTGAAAGGTAAGCTTCATTGTGGGATGTGAAATGATAACAATGAACTTTTTGTACTCTGTAACATTAAAATCCACTGGTCTGTCTTACACTTTGAATGAATGGATCTTTACCTATGCATATTTTTTACAAGATTACATATTGGTAAATATCAGTTCAAATATTGATATCAAAAAGTAAATGATATGAAACAAATCACATTTTTAGCCGTGCACAGTGGCTCACACCTGTAATCCCAGCACTTTGGGAGGCCGAGGCAGGCAGATCATTTGAGTTCCAGACCAGCCAGGCCAACATGGCGAAACCCGTCTCTACTAAAAATATAAAATTAGCCGGGTGTGGTGGTGGGCGCCTGTAATCCCAGCTACTGGGGAGGCTGAGGCAGGAGAATTGCTTGAACCTGGGAGACGGAGGTTGCAGTGAGCTGAGATCACTCCACTGCACTCCAGCCTGGGTGACAGAGCCAGAGCGAGACTCTGTATCAAAAAAAAAAAAAAAAAAAAAAAAAAAAATTCCGCCTGAGCGCGTAATCCCAGCACTTTGGGAGGCCGAGGAGGGCAGATCACGAAGTCAGGAGATCGAGACCGTCCTGCTAACATGGTGAAACCCTGTCTCTACTAAAAATACAAAAAAATTAGCCAGGCGAGCTGGCGGACGCCTGTATCCCAGCTACTCAGGAGGCTGAGGCAGGAGAATGGCTTGAACCCGGGAGGCGGAGCTTGTGGTGGGCCGAGATCGCGCCACTGCATCCAGCCTGGGTGACAGAGTGAGACTCCGTCTAAAAAAAAAAAAAAAAAAAAAAAAATCACATTTATGAATACCTATAAATCTCACAAAAATGTCTTCAAGCGTTGTGAAGCTGACGAATTCACAGTGGAGGATCAAAGTTTTCCAAAATTCTCTTTTTTTTTTTTTTTTGAGACGGAGTCTCGCTCTGTCGCCCAGGCTGGAGTGCAGTGGCCGGATCTCAGCTCACTGCAAGCTCCGCCTCCCGGGTTCACGCCATTCTCCTGCCTCAGCCTCCCGAGTAGCTGGGACTACAGGCGCCCGCCACCTCGCCTGGCTAGTTTTTTTTTTTTTGTATTTTTTAGTAGAGACGGGGTTTCACAGTGTTAGCCAGTATGGTCTCGATCTCCTGACCTTGTGATCCGCCTGTCTCGGCCTCTCAAAGTTCTGGGATTACAGGCTTGAGCCACCGCGCCCGGCAGTTTTCCAAAATTCTAATCTCTAAAAAGTTGAAACTTTATCATTAGCACAAAACACAAAATCAGCAAAATTAGCAAAAATGTTAGTTCTGGCAGTGACAGTCTACTTTGTTAATTTTCCAGAAAATATCTGCCAAAATACACGACTGAATAAACATAGTTTGTATTTTCCTTGTTCATTCAAGTAAAAATGGTGTTCTGTAAATAAAGCAGCTAGCTCAGCTTGCAACTCCAATTGATTTTCCTGAGACAACCATCTTCCTTCAGGATGCAGCAGAAGTGATTTTCACTGAGTTGCTGTAATATTGGAAAGTGTTCCTGCTGTAATGTCTTTTATTTACTTTTCATCCAGCAGGCATTCAGCAATATTTGACATTAAAATTGTAAAAGGTCTCTCAGTTATTGGTTATGCTCTTATGGTTAATGCAATATGACTACTTATTCCTACAAGATGCTTCAGAGAGTTTTCGTTTCTAGTTTAAAAATGTGTAACAAATCATTTTTGGCACTTAAAGAGCTCATCAAGTCTACAATTAAAATATTCAATTTTTCTTTTTCTTTTCTTTTTTCTTTTCTTTTTTTTTTTTTTTTTAGACAGAGTCTCGCTCTGCCGCCCACGCTGGAGTGCAGTGGCACAATCTCGGCTGGCTGCAAGCTGCCTCCCGAGTTCATGCCATTCTCCTGCCTCAGCCTCCCGAGTAGCTGGGACTACGGGTGCCCACCACCATGCCCGGCTAATTTTTTTTGTGTTTTTAGTAGAGACAGGGTTTCACCATGTTAGCCAGAATGGTCTCCATCTCCTGACTTCGTGATCCGCCCGCCTCGGCCTCCCAAAGTGCTGGGATTACAGGCGTGAGCCACCGCTCATGGCCTCAATTTTTCTTCTTTAAACTATGAGTCATTGCCCTCAAAATGGACCACAACTTAATTGACACGCTGTATCATCTGAAATTCTTCTTTCTCATAAGACCCACTATGGCAAATTATTAACATCTAAAAAGTGAGGGAAACATAGGTTTCATCATTTGTTTGTTTCATTTAAAGTTTTGCATGATTTCTTTAGAAAGTCAGAATTTTCTGTTACGTCACTTTTCACATTTTTCAGTATCTTTAGGCATAGATGGTACAACTGTGGTGAGAAAGCAAGTCTTCTAATATCCCCTTTGTAGACCGATAATCTTTCCTTAAATACAAGAAAAATATACTATAATTTTAAAATTCTGTATTAAACTATTATTGGACTCTAAAGTAAGTTTTAGATACAATTTAAAATATAAAAGTTTTAATAAGATTTAAAAATTATTATAAAATTGCATGCATAATATGATCCCATTTATGCAAAATTATTTGTGTGTATATATAAACATAGAAAATATATGTTAGAATGTTCACTGACATGTTCATGGTGATAATCTCTGTGTGGTGGGAATTTAGCCATTTTTGCTTTTTTCCTTTATACCTTGAGTATTGCCTAAGTTTTCACATGTATTATTTAGAGTATTTAAAAAGACATTTTCTTTGTTTGTTGCAGGGAGGGAAGCCTGTTCCCTATGGTAAGCAGTCATTGTGCAAATACCCTAGGGAATGTTATAACTGCCCTAATGCATGCCGCCTTGTGATGTGATGTGGTCAGGATGAGTGGGACTAGTCAGATGATTTGATAAGTTTGTGTGGAAGTGATTTGGGAGAGAGAATTGTCCATGCTAATCAGAGTCTGCAAATGTGGATGTGAATGCCAAAACATGAATATTCTAATTTAATTTATTAAGAGAACTATAACTGTCATAGCCCACTGGATTATCAACTCATTCTCTTCCAAATCACAGAACTGATTAGAGAAAAGAAATTTTAGAGTTATAGAAACCAGAACTGGAGAGGAACTTAGAGATCGTCTGGCTTACTCCTGTCATATTACAGACGAGAAAACTGGGCCCCAGGAAAAAGTATGTCTTCCAGGTCACATGGAAATTTAAAACTCTGTGTGTGTGTGTGTGTGTGTGTGTGTGTGTGTGTGTGTGTGTGTGTGTATGTTGAGGAGCAGCATCATTTGGGAGACCTGGCACCAAGTCCACATTGGAGCCATGAATTTATCAGCCCTGGAGAAACAGTGACCCACCCCTTACTCTCCATGTCTCCCTTATTGACATCTCCAAAATTTTCTGTAAGCCTCTTGTCACAGTTTCCAAGATAGCTGCTTATCCTTATTTCATTACATTTTACTATATAAGTTTCCTGTTTCCTTCAGAGGGGCCACTTCATTCTCAAATATGCTATCTAAACCTTAAGGCAGAGGGAACAGCAATGTACGCTGTGTTCATGCATATTAGTATCAACTGCAGACTAAATCTTATGTGCAGACTACAGGGATCAGTCTCTGTTGAATCCATTGTCTATTCTTTTAGTGTATTTACTGTAAGGATCATTAGATGGAGCAGCAGTAGCCTGGGGACTGTAGGCAATAGATGGGAGAAAATAAAGGTTGACACTCAAAAGTCTATTGAAGGTACATTCATTGCCCCCAAAATTGCTTAAACCTACAAAATGTAAAGCCAGATTGAACTGAATATGGCTGCTTAGCAATCTCAAAATCCTTTTGGAAACAGTTGGGTTACACATTAGGATTCTTCAGAGAAACAGAACTACTAGAGGGGTGGAGAGAAGAGGAGAGAGCGAGAGAGACTGCACACCTGGCTTTTTCACATTCTTGTATTTGCTCCCCAGTCTGTCCTCAGCCCTGACTATCAAAATTCTACTTCCTGACAAAGCAGTTCAAATACCAAATCCATTCAAAATCTACTACAAATTTTGAAATCTAAAATCACATGTTATTCCTCTGTGTTTCCCAGAAGAATAGGTTTCTTAATGATTCTAAAAAACAAAAACGAAAAACATTCTCCCTTATACATAGACCTTTTAAAATGCATTCTTCTGGATGTAAGCATCCTGAGGACCGGGACCGTCCCTACATCTTCACAGCACAGGCACTCACATATTCAATTCATTGCAGAGCTAGAGAAATAGGGAATTAGAACAATTTCTCAAGGTCACCCCACAGGACAAGAATACTTAGAGATAAGGCAAAGTCTTGTTGTAATTATCTGCCCCCCACCTACTCCTGCACTCTGCCGTCTGAGGTCACCTCATCCCCACCTGTACATCCAGGCTGCCCTGATTCTGGCCTTAGCTGAATGAATATAAGGGGTGCAAAATCAACGTATTAGCTCAGCCTGAGTTCAGCTAACTTTGCTCTTGCCTTGGACTTGTAAGTTCAGACCTTGAAGGGCTAGATTTTCTGCCCTTCAGCCCATGACCTCATAGCCAAGGTGAAACAATTATGAGCTTATGAGAGTTTCAGAAGACTCTTGTGAATGAAGCTGTGGGCTCAGGAGTCAAAAGATCTGGATGTGAGTTCTAAATGCTACTCCCACCAGCTAAGGAACTTAGTTAATTATGCAACTTCCCCTAGCATCTATTTCCCCATCTGCAAAGTAAGAATTATTAATACAATGCAGCTTGTAAGGTTTAGTGAGGAAGACATGAGATGCAGCTTGTGAAAACGCTTTACAACATTGCTACAGATCTCAGTTATTCTTGAGATCAGGTCCCCCATGGACTTCTCACTCCAGCCCTTCTGCCCCAGAAACACTTTAAATGAGGGGCCTGGTCCCAATACACCAGCCTTTCAACTAGGGCCAGATTAAGATCTTTATATAAACTAATGTAAGTGTAAGGAATTATAACACAACATTCTTGTATTTCCTAGGACAATAGCTTTGAAGCTATTTTTGAAATAGAACGTTCTTTCAATAGGATGCTCATGGCCCCAGCTTTGCTGCCCCGAGCACATTGTGGGATCAGCCTAGTGGTGAGCCAGCATGGCCCCACTCTGGCTTTCATGACCTGAGGCCTGGCTTTCTCCTGACTAGATCAGCTGAAGCCCCCATCCCTGACCACCGTGATCTGACTCACTTGTTCTAGAAATGATGAGGTAGGAGAAAAGATCAGCAAATGGCAAGGTTTAGATGGGAAGAGAGTTCTTATAGATAGGAAGAGTTCTTACCTTGACATCAGTCATTTGAGACAGGGCAAGCCAGTCAGGTGAAATGAGAGCAGATGGCTCATACTTGGAGTGACTCTGGTTGAGTGAGGCAGAACTGTTTTCTCTAGGTGAGATCTGAGAGTTTGATATGCATCTTCTGTGCCAGAAGGCATGACCAGCTATTCCAATTCAGAAAAGTTACGCTGTGCTACTTACCCTTCCTTTCCTCTCCTGCCTCCTTTCTCATGACTGGAGCATTTTAGCAGATGAGAACACTGGATCCTCCATGTACCTGGCCTTACTGCCTTTATAGAGCTCCACCAATCCCTTCACTCCTACGGCCTTAACTCCTCTTACCCTTTGATATGGTTTGGCTCTGTGTCTCCACCTAAATTTCACCTTGAATTGTAATAATCCCCATGTGAAAGGCAGGACCAGGTGGAGATAATTGAGTCATGAACCCTGTGCTATTCTTGTGATAGTGAGTTCTCACAAGATACGATGGTTTTATAAGGGGCTTTCCCCTTTGCTCGACACTCATTCTCTCTCCTGCCACCCTGTGAGGATGTGCCTTCTGCCATGGTTGTAAGTTTCCTGAGGCCTCCTCAGCCATGTGGAATTGTGAGTCAATTAAACCTCTTTCCCTTATAAATTACCCAGTCTCAGGTATGCCCTTATAGCAGCATGAGAACAGATTAATACACCCATTTACCAGTCTGAAAGAGCTTTCAGATAACCTTGCCTCAAGGTAAAGCTAACCTTTATAACTTAAGCTTCAGTTCCTCCTCCAGGAATCCTGTTATGATTCCTTACTATGGAGTGAGGGATTCTGTCTCTACCTCTTGTATCACTTTTTGCATATTTGTGATGTAGCATTTATTATGATGCACCATAATTGCTGCAATAAAATAAATAATAAATAATACATGTGTATTTATTTGCAAGTCTAATTAACTAAGAACTTTTTCATTAATGTAAAAAATTAAATTACACTGAAGGATGGAACTATCACCCCAGAGTAGACTGAGAGGACATCAGAAATTCTAAGACACCAAAGAGATCAAATTGATGGGTGACAATACAGATATATATAAACAAGCTCTTCCAAATACTTCCATATCACTTAGGTGCTTGCCAATGCTGGAGAAAGGGAAATCCATATTATCTGTGGGTTTTGACTACATGTGGGTAGGGGTTCATCAGCTTGGCAAAGTGCCAAATGCTAAAAGTCAGCCCATGGACTATGACTTGGAAATAAATTATGTAGATAGTCATTGCTTTCTTATTTTCTTTTCACTTGCCTGCCATGCTGTGATTTAGCATTTATGAGCTCTGCAGTGAATCACAGTATTTTTAAGAAAATAGAAGATCCTTTTCCTCTTTACTCTAAGGTTACACAGAAATTTGTTATGCAATAAAAACAACATTAATGTTCTCTGAAAATATTCCCTTGGAACATACCTTCTAGGGCTCTCCAAAAGCTCCAAAGAAGGGTTTCAAAATGTTTCCTTTAAAGAATAACTTGAGTCTAGCACTTCTCAGAGGAAATGCCAGCCTCAATTTTTCTTGGCTCAATTTCATTTCAAAAATAGTACACTCTGTTCTTCCTCCCTAATCCCAGGAATAAAAGGAGTCACAGCAAAGCAGCTGCATTTCATAGCTAATAAAGGTAACAGCAAAAGTAATGATATTGAAGACAAAAGTACATTAGAGAGAATTGACAAAACCAGAGACTCATTATTTAAAAAATGCTAATAACTAAAACTTTGAAAACACTGATGAATGAGAGGAGAGAGAGAGAGAGCAGGTAAATAGTAGAAATAAAAAATGGCTTTAACTGCAGATATAGAAAGAATAGTAAAAATAAGAAAATAATTTGAACAAATTTTTTGCCAGTAAATTAGGAAAGTTAGATAAAATAAACCATTTTCTAGGTAACATGCTAGCAAAAATGATTCAAAGAAAAAAATCACAGAACAAAATAGACTTAAAAATATTAAAGATAATCTATAAGGAATTTTTAAAACTCTGCCCATGGGTTCGGGGAAGAGTGCTGAAACAATTTTACAAGTGAGATCTACCAACTGTTAATGGAGCAGATTCCTGTCATGTAGGAATTATACCTTAGATTCTTATGCTGGAATGTCATAGATATGTGTTTCTCACCTTCACTGGGCCTCATCTTCCATCTATCAAGGTATAAGTTTATTCATGTATAAGGCTGGCTTATACATTCTTTCCTAGAAATGTGTTCTAGATCTTCTCTAGGACAAGGAAGGACCTTGTACCCTATGGTGGAACACCTAGATCCTAGAAGAGACCAGGTTTGAGGTTTTTTTTCCCTCTGTTAAAAAACTAACAAACAAACAAAAAAGGAGAAACACGAGAAAAAAAACCCAAAACCTGGGTGTTCTAAGATCCGTGTGTTTCCTTAAAGTCTTAGTTTGATTATGTCACAGGTAGTATGAGTGACTCCATTTTGGTTTGGTCGACTCTGTTGGGGCCTTGTGCATGAGTTCAGTCGAAAACAATAGCCTCCCATAATTTTGTTAAAAAATTCCCCCTTTTTGGTCAGGTTCTCACTTAGGTGAGAGTGTGACCAAAACTTAAGGCTTTTGTGTCACTCTTAGTTACCATCATTTTGGGTTTCTGGTCTCAGCATGTCATTCATAGGTTACAGTGCCCTCATGGTCACACATTTCTTTCAGCTCTTGTCATTCCAGTTGGAGAGACTATTTGACATTCTAGAGATGGCTAAATGCAAACATTTAAATCTTTTGAGAGAATACAGCATACCAGGGAGACTACTATTATGAATATTAGGAACATAACACCAAGAGTTATCCAAGATCCCCATAAACCAAACCACCTAAAATTAAATGATAAAAGAATAAGCTAGATAAACATTCTGCCTGCTTAACTAAGCCATCTCTTCGTTAATCCCCTACAACTGCATCTCTTTAATACCTGGTGTGATGTATTTCTCCATAGGCCCCAAGTGCCAGCAGCTGCACAGATACTTCTCTGTTTAGCCAGTAAGTACTCTAGAGCAATTCTATTATTTAGCATAACTCTCACAAGATAATTTAAAGTCTGCTTTGCAACCATAGCCTTTACAGTAGAATCTGCCATAGAGCTTATCATGAGGGATACATTTCTAATCATTGTCTCTTTTGCTTCAAACAATGGGGGAAAAGGACCAGATAAATAACGCCCTTCTAGAAGAGTGAAGGTCTCCTGGCAATGTTCTCTTTAACCCATGATGTGGGTTAAGAAGAGTGAACCAATGTGTTGTTTCTGACTGATTATGAGGCCACATATGTGTCTTTAAAATTTCTCACCTTCATTGGGCCTCATCTTCCATCTATCAAGGTATAAGCTCATCCATGTATAAAAGCTGGCTTCAAAATCCTTCACAAATAAAGTATACACAATGAGTGCACACAACAGACCCCCTTTTCACTTCTATTGTTCACAGAGGCATAAGCAAGGGAAAAATATTCAAAGATAAGAGTCTCATGATAGTAGAGAAGTCTTGATCCATGATCTTGGGAAAAAGCTGTTCATATCAAGGATGCAATCTTCTTCTGGGGAGAAACTTCCCTGGTTAGCTTTACCTTAAGGGTTCCAATGGATATAGTTCCAAGAGTGTGGATGAACCCTTCTCAGTTGTGAAATTATGAGCCCAAGATTCAAGGTCCTGAAGTTTTGCTGCAGTGTGGATGCCAACGGCAGCCTTTCTCTGATGTTCTCGGAAGATCCGATCTTCAGGTTCTAAATTATGAAGGGGTTGATGGTCCTCAGTAAGTGAACCATGAAATGCTTTCTTTACCTGGTGAAAATACATGGTGGTATAATAATCTACTGTTATAATGTCATACCTCTTGCATGGGAAAGCTTTTATACAACCAGAAAACATGCATTGAAAATGACAACTGAATAAAATCCCTCTATAAATGTCTGAATGGCCCATCAAGTTGCCAAATGTACCTAAAGCTTTGTCTTCCAGGGAATATGGGTTTAACAAACCAAACATTGGTCATAAACTATTTTAGCAATTTAGAAATCACCACACCAATATGTATTTAATTTGGATCATTTTATCTTTTCCATGATGAGTCACAACATGCAGAACTTTTAGTAACAAAAGTTTTGAGGACTCGGAAAGGACAAGGCAGCCCTCCTGGTTCTCCATGAGTCCATGCTTAATGTTGGACTTATGTTCTCTTGAATACCAGTTGTTTATCCAATTTAGGTGCATAGCACTGAGAACTAATGGGTTATCATAGGTAACTTGATTTAGACCATGGAGTTCATTCAAATTGTATATCTAAACAATTTCAGTATTGGTTGATTGAGCATGACAATCTGGCAAAGTATTTTCTTGGTATTCAATTAATTTTTGTTCTACTTGGGTTAGTAGTTTTATAAACCAGTCAGTCTTTTCATTAAAGTTCTAGGAATTCTTACCTGTATTCAAGAGTGCTTTTCAGGGTCCTTTCCATCCTTTCATAAACTTCCTAAAAGATATTATAGTCTAGGATTTTGAGTGCTTGCGAAGTTTTCAGAAGCTGCATCAGAATTAAGCAATTAACTGTGGAAATGACTTTAAACAGTCATAAAGACACAATTGACATGGGAATTTGGTTATTTCTGTGATCTACAATAACTGACATAATACCTGATATGGTTTGGCTCTGTGTCCCCACCATAATCTCATCTTGAATTGTACTCCGATAATTCCCTTGTGTTGTGGGAGGGTACCAGTGGGAGATAATTGAGTCATGGGGGTGGTTTCCCCTATACTATTGCCATGGTAGTGAATACGTCTCACAAGATCTGATGGTTTTATCTGGGGTTTCTGCTTTTGCATCTTCCTCATTCTCTGTTTGCCTGCTGCCATCCATGTAAGACAGGACTTGCTCCTTCTTGCCTTCCACTATGATTGTGAGGCGTCCCCAAGCCATGTGGAGCTGTAAGTCCAGTGAAACCTCTTTCTTTTGTAAATTGCTCAGTCTCAGGTATGTCTTTATCAGCAGCATGAAAATGGACTAATACAATAACTGTAATTATGATTGATAGTATATATTTAGTCACATTAGAATTTTAGGAATCCCATACAATTTTGGAACATATATTAACATTCACTAAAATATAACCTGAAGAAAATTAAGCATTACTTTTTATTTTGACAATACTTCCCACGTAACTTAACATGTCAAATAATCCTGTTTACCTCTCTTTTGGACGCTTCAGGGACCCTCTATAGCATCCCAAAGTTAGAGGTTAGAAAAGACAATTTTGAAGCTGAAATTTGATTTTGGGAAACCTGTCAAATATGTTAAAGATTTCAAACACTTGATATTATAAAATAGAATTCCAGGTCACCATAAGTCATCTATTTTGCCAAAATAATGACTCAAAAATTTGAAAAAGGCAATAACCTTTATTTATTGATAGAGGAACATTGCTTTCCAATCTGTCTCTTGTCTTTCCCTTCTTTTTCCTGTAGTTTATTTAAAAGGTAGGCAAAAATCTTTCATTATCCTTTAATATTAGATGAAAATCTTGTTCAAGAGAGAAAGCCAAATTTCACCCTTGCATTAGTGTACTATTAATGTCAACCCCAATCTTCAATAAAACTTTACAGACAAATCTATCCAATCTTAATCAGTTTTTTTTTTTTTTTTTTTTACAACAGCTACAAAGAAAATTAAATACCTAGGAACTAATTTAACCAAACAAGTGAAATATTTCCACAATAAAAATTATAAAACACAGGTAAAAGAAATTGAAGAGGACACACACAAAAATGGAGAGATTCCACATTAATAGATTGAAAGAACCAATTATATTTAAGTGTCCATACTACCCAAACCAATCTAGAGATTCAATGCAATCCTTATCAAAATATCAATGACATTCCTCACAAAAGAAAATAAACAATGTGGTGTTTGGTTTTCTGTTCTTGCAATAGTTTGCTGAGAATGATGGTTTCCAGCTGCATCCATGTCCCTACAAAGGACACAAACTCAACCTTTTTTATGGCTGCATAGTATTCCATGGTGTATATGTGCCACATTTTCTTAATCCAGTCTGTCACTGATGGACATTTGGGTTGGTTCCAAGTCTTTGCTATTGTGAATAGTGCTGCAATAAACATACGTGTGCATGTGTCTTTATAGCAGCATGATTTATAATCCTTTGGGTATATACCCAGTAATGGGATGGCTGGGTCATATGGTACTTCTAGTTCTAGATCCTTGAGGAATCGCCATACTGTTTTCCATAATGGTTGAACTAGCTTACAATCCCACCAACAGTGTAAAAGTGTTCCTATTTCTCCACATCCTGACTTTTGTTTCCTGACTTTTTAATGATTGCCATTCTAACTGGTGTGAGATGGTATCTCATTGTGGTTTTGATTTGCATTTCTCTGATGGCCAGTGATGACGAGCATTTTTTCATGTGTCCGCTGGCTGTATGAATGTCTTCTTTTGAGAAATGTCTGTTCATATCCCTTGCCCACTTTTTGATGGGATTGTTTGTTTTTTTCTTGTAAATTTGTTTGAGTTCTTTGTAGGTTCTGGATATTAGCCCTTTGTCAGATGAGTAGATTGCAAAAATTTTCTCCCATTCTGTAGGGAGTTATACTTGATGTAAATGACGAGTTGATGGGTGCTGACGAGTTGATGGGTGCAGCACACCAACATGGCACAAGTATACATATGTAACAAACCTGCATGTTATGCACGTGTACCCTAGAACTTAAAGTATAATAATAATAATACAAATAAAAAATAAAAATAAAAAAAGAAAAAAAAGAAAATTTGCGAACAAAATAATCTCTGTATGGGATATGCATTCTGCATTCATCAATATGATGATTCAGCATATTTTCAAAGAGACAAACAGAAAGTGATATTAGTATTGCTAGCTGTTATTTTTTACTTTTTAATGTAAACATAGTTTTTAAATTTTAAGAAATAAAATGTAATACAAAACTACAAAAAAAGAAAATATGATGATGATGATGATGATGAAATTGTATTAATAAATATAGGACAGAAAAAAAAAGAAGAAAATAAACAATCTGAACATTTTTAAGGAACCACAAAAGATCCAGGATAGTCAAAGCTATTCTGAGCAAAAAGAACAAAACTATAGGAATCACATTACCGCTTCAAATCATACTACAGAGCTATATTAACCAAAACAGCATGGTACTGGTATAAAAACAGACACATAAACCAATGAAACAGAATAGATAATGCTAAAACAAATCCATACATCTTCAGTGAACTCATTTTTGACAAAGGCTCCAAAAACATACATTGGGGACAGGACAGTCTCAATAAATGGTGCTGGGGAAACTAGATATCCATATGTGGAAGAATGAAAGTAAACACTTATCTCTTGCCATGTACAAAAATAAAATGGATTAAAGATTTAAATATAAAACCTTATACAAAGAAATTCCTACAAGAAAACACTGGGGAAAAACTCCAGGACATTGATCTGGGGAAAAATTTTCTTAAGTAATGCCCACAAGCACAGACAACAAAAGCAAAAATGGATAAATGGAATCACATCAACTTAAAAAGCTTCTGCAGAGTGACGGAAACAATAGAGACAACCCACACAATGGGAGAAAATATTTGCAAATTGCCCATTTGACAAGGGAGTAAAAACCAGAATATATAACAAGCACAAACAACTCAATAGAAAAAGAATCTAATAATAGGCAAAATACTAGAATAGACGTTTTTCAAAAGACAACATGCTAATAGCAAACAGTTATATGAAATGGTGCTCAACATCATTGGTCATCAGAGAAATGCAAATCAAAGCTGCAGTGAGATATCATCTCACCTCAGTTAAAATGGCTTTTATCCAAAAGATAGATGATAACGAATGCTGTTGAAGACATGGAGAAAAGGGAACCCTTGAACATTGGGAATGTAAATTACTACATTGGTAATTGGTGGGAATGTAAATTACTACAACCACTAGAAAATAGTTTAAAGGTTCCTCACACAACTAAAAATAGAGCTACCATATGATTCAACAATCCCACTGTTGGGTAATACCCCCCAAAAATGAAATCAGGATATTAAACAGATATCTGCACTCCCATGTTTATTAAAGCACTATTTTCAACAGCTAAGATTTGGAACCAACTTAAGTGTCCATCAGCAGACAAATGGACAAAGAAAATGTGGTACATGTACATGATGGAGTATATTCAGCCATAAGAAAAGAAGACCCTGTCATTTGCAACAACATAGGTGGAACTGGAGGTTATTACGTTAAGTGAAATAAGCTAGACATAGAAAGACCAACTTTGCACATTCTCACTTATTTGTGAGAGCTAAAAATTAAAACAATTGACTCCTGCAGATAGAGAGAAGGATGGTTACCACAGGTTGGGAAGGGTAGTGAGAAGATTGGAAGGAAGTGAGGATGGTTGATGGATAAAAAAAAGTAGAAAAAAATGAATAAGACCTAGTGTTTTATAGCACAACAGGGTTACTACAGTCAATAATAATTGTACATTTAAAAATAAGAGTGTAATGAAATTGTTTGTAACACAAAGGATAAATGCTGGAAGTGACAGGTATTCCATTTACCCTAAGGGGATGATTACATATTGTATGCCTGTACCAAAATATTCCATATATCCCATAAATATGTATACCTACTATGTACCCATAAAAATTAAAAATTAGAAAAAGAAAAGCACTATAGAAACATGAGCCATTATTATTGGCCAAGAGAACAAAAAATAGAATATTTAGGTGTGACCACACCTCCAAGAATGTTGCTCTACATCTCACAGAACACCTCTTGCGCAAATGTAAGGCCTTCCTCTGCAGCCCAAGCTTGTATGTTGGGGCTTGAGGGAACTGGTAGTTATCTGAGAGAGTCATTCTGGCACAATAGGACAGAGCTCCAGTGTTTCATTACTGAGTGCACAGGTGGCACTTTCTCGTAGTACTTTTGAATCTGTACTCTTCCTGAAACTACCTTGAGTGCAGGAAACCCTGTCTTTGGTTTCCTTTGCCATTTCCTAACTAGTTGAGGGAGAGCGTACTTTCTTCTAATGGTTTATTGTGCAGAATTTCCACCTCAGTTTAGAATAATAAATTCAATATTTTAAAATATGACAAGTATGTATATTTAAAAATACCACAAAATATATGAAATGTAACAAAACCTAGATGTTGTGTAATGATTTTCTGTGATTTTTTTCCTCAAGTAGGTGGCTATTCTGAGAATTGCCTGTGACAATTCTTGTATAAATAAAATAACTTGCTCAGAATGTGGAAACCCTCAGCATAACAAACACTTGGATGTATTTTACTAAAAATTTCAGGCTTTTCCTTTACACATGTTTAAAGAGCAACTGCAGAGCACAAATAACTGCTTTTCTCAGCATGTTTTAAATGAGGAAATAGAATTGTAATGCAGCATTCTCTCTCTCTCTCCCCCTCCCTCTCTCTCTCTCTCTCCCTCTCTCCAATTTCATCTCCATCTGCTTTTCTTGCTTATTTTAAGGACATCTACACAGGCTGACTGTGTAGATGTAGACACTACAATAAAAACAGTCCCCTTGCTGTTCCAATCACCATGGCTTAAGAGGGCTAATCAGAAAATTCTGTGTCAGAACATAAACTCTGAATTTGAAAAAGAAAGTTGCCAACACATTTTTAGCTTTACTTCCAAGTTCGCAGTTGATATAAAGATGTGAAAGAAAAATAACTTGGGACCCCAATTCATTATGCCAAAAGGAACAAATGAAGCTGAAAGCTGAGTCATGCAAGAAGCTGCCTTTCCTTTTGTTCCTAAGCAGATAGCTAGAGAGAAAAAGTTAAATATCTCCAGAGGTTGCTTATCTTACATAAAGTGCCAATTTATTGAGCAAGAGATGAATACATAATTGACTATTCCTATACCTGCTCCTTTTCTCTTACAACTTGGGGATTCTATGCCCTACCTCTCTCCCCTCCAGCCTACATTTTCCCTTTAAATATTGAAGCCCTCAAATTTATCTTTGGAGAAAGACTCAGACCACAGACTGTTCCTGTGGGTCCATGTTATTTTCTTCCAGGCATGTCTTTAACCTTGGCAAAATAAACTTCTGAATTGATTGAGACCTGTCAGGATATTCTTTGGTTTATAAACTGGTGGCCAGTGGAAGAGACGAGGTGGCTTGATCGTTGACAAATCTATCCTTGCTTAGTACCAGCTTGGTCTATCTTTATTGCTCAAACCATAATACAATTTGCTGAGATCTGGGAGATCCCTTCAGAGAATCATTCCTCTCCCCAAATTTGGCTGAGGTCTAAGGTTCATTTTGCTTTATAATTCCTTTCCTGGAGTTTTACTCACTTCCAACAAGGAAGGTTAGTTTTCCTGTTTCCATGATGATGGAGGGCCAGCAACTCCTTTCTGGAGTTTCTGCTCCATTCCAACAGTAGAACGAGTTTTTTCCTGCCTCATAGATGGTGGAGAGCCGTGTTCAACCTGCGCTTATTCCTAGGTAAGTAGCTCAATTGGATTTTTGTCTTGAAAATTCTCTTTAGTGACTGAAAGTTAAGATTAACAAGTAACTGGTCTTAATTTCTCCTTACCATTAAAAGTCCTCAGTAATCATATTTGTTTTATTATTTTGGTCTTCTTCCATCAGATTTGATTAACTCTACCTGACTTGGTCACATTTGAATGAGAATTCCAAATTATGGGGAACAAGGCCTCTGGATTCACTAAAATTCCATGCAGCTGCAAAAAAGAAAAAAGAGGCACGCGGTTTCTCTGTTAACTTCCTTTCTTTAAAAATTGTCCTCTCATTTACTTATCTTCTACTCTATTTGTTGTTATAAATAAAGTTTTGGTGCCACAAAAGAAATAGCACTCGAATATAACATTTTCTTTTTAATTCTCAGCAAGACAAGGTACTCCTATAGAAGAGTGTGCCCTTACAGATGGAGCAATGGTGAGGCACAGTTGGACAAGGGAGAGGAAGGGGTTCTTATCCCTGATGCACGTAGCCCCTGCTGCTGTGTCGTTCCCCTATTGGCTAGGGTTAGACTGCACAGGATAAACTAATTCCAATTGGCTAATTTAAAGAGCGTGACGGGGCGGGGGGCAGGGGCGGGGGTTGAGTGGTTTGGCGGGAAAAGTGGTTCTGCAGGGTGGAGAATGAGTCAGGGTGGAACAGGTAGCAGGTAATCAGAATGAGTCAGGGTGGAGCAGGTGATTGAAATGAGTCAGGGTAGAGCAGGTAATCGAAAAAGATTGCTTTAGGAGGAAGTTAAGTTTAAAAGTTGAAGGCAAATAATTGAACATACTGACATATTGATTATTTGAAAAGAAATTTAGAACTCATATCTAACATCTCCTCCTTTTGCCATCTTCAGTACCAAGTGAAAAAAAAAAGAGAAGACTTCTAATGACTCAGACCCCTTAAATAACTCAGAATTAAGGTACCAATCACCCCTTTTTGAGCTGTTTGCTTTCACTGTGGAGTTTCAAGAGTCATGTGCTGATTCTTCTCAGGTCTAAAGCTCTTCTTTCTTGTATTGCATAACCTGGTTTCTTTGTCTTTTGGGAGTACCAGAGATTGCCTTGTACTGTGAGAGTATTTGCCTTTGGTGTGTATAATGCCGCATGAGAGCTACAATGTTAGGGGTGGCTGAGGGCAGTTTACAGGAAATGGTCATTACTACAGGGGACGACTACTCTTTCTGTTTTTAATGTTTAGATAAGAAAATCCTGTATACTTTCTTCACCCCATTTCTTAAAGGCCTCCACCCTAAAGCCAGTAATCTAATTAAGCAGCTAAGTTGGAAATACCACCTATCAAACCAAATCACTTTAATAAAATTCTTTGTAATGGAAATTTATATCTTTAAAGGAAATTTCCATTTTGTAAGGGCATCTCTGTCTCTGCACCTAAGCCATTAGGAACTTTAACTAGGGGTAAGACAATAGCTTAAAGTTTACATAACGAAACTGGTCTTTGTTTAGATCTAATTCTGTGCCTTTGAGATGTACATTTTCTACCTTGTTTCACCTAATTCACATCTTTGGAGATGTAAATTTAGAGTTACCTAGTTAACAATTATTTAGGACATGGAACAGATAATGAAGAGGTTAATAGTCTAAAGTAGGGAAGAGAAAATTTTTGAATACAGGCAAATGAAAAATTTTAAATCTATAAGATCTGCCTCTGAGTCTGTTATGTCTATATGTTCATATGTGTCATGTGAAAATAATATTTCAGTACCAATTATATGAAAGACATTTAATTAGTTGGTTTAAAGAAAAGTAAACATTTGTTGTACTAATAGAAGCTAGCTCAGAGGCTTTTCAGTTCACATGACTTTAGTAATCTTTGGTAAGATTAATTTGGTTAATTTAGTCTCAAAATTTTCTCCAGCAATTTAAAATCTTAAGGTCATGTTATGTCAAATTAAGTAATCCTATGTTTTCCCTGGGAATTAGGGTTACTGAGAGTTAGAACAGCAGGAGAATAAGATGTGGTTTTGGTGAAGTTTGTAAAAAAACAACGAGGATGTGATTTTTGCTTAAGAAACGGTACTTTTTTTTTTTCCAGTTTAAAGGACCTTTCTACTGGTGTTGAGACAAAAACCACTATTTGCATCCAGCCATTTTGTGGTAAACTGGTAAGTCTGTATTAATATCTCATGGGTAGAGTTCTGAAGTAAAAGCTATAGGATGTTTATTTGTATGAGTATGTATATGTGCTTAGATGTGTTTATCTGTACATATGTGTATGTGTGCTTAGGTGAGTTAAGGTGTACATACATGTGTTTTGTTACATGTTGTGGCCACAAGGTAGTAAATTGGATTAGAAATAAAGGACTACTCAGGAATTAAGTGAATGAGCCAAAATGCTTTGCAAGTTCACGTGACATAAGTAAATTGTTAATAAAGAAGCTGGCTTTAAAGTTATTGGTAAAATCAAATTAGAAATGTCTTCAGAATTGTCAGCCTACATTATTGTTTAGATTTATTGGCTAGGAAGTGTTCTATTTATCTCTGCTAAATATTATGAGGTGTCAAGATTTGGCATGAGTTATAAAGCTGTAAATGCAGCCCAAAAGAGAATTTTATCTTGTGTAATTTTATGATAAATAAGAAATTTAATATTACTGTGAGAGAAGAGAGAAAGAAATCAACTAGGCAGATAGTTAGGACAAGAGTCCTCAGTAGAGTTCTCTTCTAACAAAAAGCAGCTTCTCTTCTAACAAAAAGCAGCCCAATAAGTCATTTCTCTTTTAGCAAAGAGCAGCCTGAAAGATCAGGCTGCAAATACAGATAAGGCAGGCAAGTTCTAACACAGAATGGGACCTTGTGTGTGATCTGCAAGTTTTGCTGATACATATTGAGCCCCAGTAGAGCACATTCCTCTCCCTTCTTTGAAATACTCTAGACAAGGCGGCTTGCACAGGGGGAGTGCCTAAAGCAGCACTGATAAGAAGAGCAACCCTGGACCAGGCACATCCACCATGGAGGGTTATGACCCTCTCTCTTTTTTTTTTTTTTTCAAACATACACAGTAGGAAGAGATAAACGACATGGAGTAACTCAGGCTAAGGAGCCCACATGTGCACTAGAAAGGTTGGGGTGAAGACTGTCAGAAATTTGTGCCTTATGCAAATGATACACCTACTCCTGTTTTTTTTTTTTTTTTGTGCACTATATAAATGAAACACACCTCCCCACCAGTTTGTCTATAAAAACCTTTGCATTTCACCGTAAAATGGCAACCCATTTTTCTAGGACCCCTCTTGGTACCAGAGAGCTTTCTTCCTTTTGCTTATTAAAATTCTGCTCTAACTTCACCTTTGGAGTGTCCGGGTCTTTGATTTCCTCAGACATGAGACCAAGAACTTTGGGTGACACCCCAGACAACAAGGCTGGTTTCAATTGGTTTAACTAAAACAGTTAAATCTTGAATTATTGGCAACTCCTGCACCACCCATTTATTTAACGTTAAGGTTCTTACTTAGGTAAACACCTGAAATCCATAGGCTACAAAAATGGATAAGGGAAATAACTTTAAATGATGATTATCATAGTGTTCATAACGAACCCAGGTAAGCTATTAAGAAATTAATTGATTAGGTAAGTATAATGGAATAAATGCTTACAAAAAACATATAGTTTAGAATTTGAAGTTAAATTAACAATAAGTATTAATTAAATGGGTCATTTCCAATATTTTTTAAAAATTATAGGAAAACATTTTTCTAAAAAATAACGTGTTCTTATTAAAAAATAATTTTTGTCTACTTCAAAGGTTATTTAAAGATTATTTATAAAACAACGTAAAAGAAATCATTAAGAGAGATGTCAAGAAAGTTGGAAATATAAAGAGGTATTTTTGGTAAGGAATATTAAAAGGAATATAATTTTACATGAGAAACAATTTTGTATTATAAATTTTTTGCCCTAAAATAAAATGCCTGGTTATTTAAGAAAAAAAAAATGCTTAGGATAATATAGGAAGTCCAAGCATGTCATAAATGGTTTGTGTAAATTGTAATAGGGTTTGTAAAAACAGAATTTATGAAAAAACCCTATGTGATCAAGTTGGCTATAATTAAAAGGAAATTGATTTACTCTTAATAAAAGATATTAAAAAGTACTGATTTATTTTTAATAAAATTACAAGAGATTTTAATTTTTTAAACCCAAAAGTTAAACTTTTATTGCATCTCCCGGTGTTTAGCTTTGTTTACCCTTTGAGAAGGCCTGAGATAATAACTTTCTTCTTCAACTCTTTCATCAGCTCCTGTAACCTTTTTTCCTTAGGTTCTAACTGATGTTGTGGCCTGATGCTAAAAACATTTTATCTTAAAGTTCTAAAGGAAATGTTTTCTTCCAACATAACATTCTGGGCTCTTGACTTTATGAAATCAAAAACTTTCACTTATGACCCAGGATACACTCTTCCTATGTCTAACTAATTCAAGTACCATCTTCATTCATTTTGACTTGCAGATTATCCAAATGGACTCCCCATAATGAAAAGCAATCACACTGCAGAAGTTCTTTTTTTTTTTTTTTTCCTTTTGGTAACCAACCTAACAGATTTTATGTTTTATTGAAATAATTCCTATGTCATTGTTAGTAAATTTTTTATTTGCCTAGAAAATTGAGATTAAAAAATAAGTTTATTACATCCATATAACTTTCTGTATTGCTTTTAAAGTCCTCATGCTGTTAAGTTATATGGCTTTCACTCCCAGATCTAAAAAGGACACCAAGTTCTGCTAAATCTTAAACAGTGACAGCTGTTAAATTATCATCTTCAGACTTGAGAGAAGATGGCAATCAAATAAAGTACATTCGTGATATACAGCGCCATAAATGAAAACTATTCAACCCCTTTAGGCCCAGGGACTATCACAGAAGTGGTGGGTGTGTGAGATTGTAAGGGCCAATTTTGAGAGATAACATTAGTTCAGAGTTTCTCTATGAATTAAACATTAATATCAAAGGCACACTGATGAAAGATCAGCATCTGGGCACCTGTGTCAGATTAACAGGGTTTTCTTGGAGCATTAACTGACAACTGACTTTTTAATAAAAAACAAAGGTTATAAAAATGTTTATAGAAATTATATATTATGGTCAAGATGGTTAAAGCTTCATAGATTTTATTATAAGATTTGACAGACAGATTTAATTGGCCTCATGCTGTCTTTCTTATGGCTTATAATTTGGGAAAGTAAGTCTCCTCTCTCTAAAAGTTTTTGCTTCTTTTTTTTTTCCAAATCTTTCAATTATCACTTTGGCTAAATGAATGACTTATTTTACAATGACCTGTGATCCTATTTTGTGATATCAAGTGTTTTAAACTTTTGTTTTTTGAAAAACATTCCAAAATCAAATTCTAAATTCAATCTTTTTGACCTCATTACTTTTTTGATATTAGGTCCCCTGAAGTCCAAAAGAGACATATTTGGCTTACTTGGTATAATCAAATCATACAGGAAGTATTGCCAGATATGAAATGGTGTATTTAAGGAGTATTCTTAAATATAGGTTTCTGATAAATTTAGAAATTGTGCCATTGGGCCAGGAATGGTGGGTCATGCCTGTAATCCCAGCACTTTGGGAGGCCAAGGCGGGTGGATCACCTGAGGTTAGGAGTTCAAGACCAGCCTGGCCAACATGGTGAAATCTTGTCTCTACTAAATATACAAAAAATTAGCCATGCATGGTGGTGGGCCCCTGTAATCCCAGCTACTAAGGAGGCTGAGGCAGGAGAATCACTTGAACCCAGGAGGTGGAGGTTGCAGTGAGCTGAGATCATGCCATTGCACTCCCATCTGGGCAACAAGTGAAATTCTGTCTTAAAAAAAAAAAAGATAAAAAAAGAAATTGTGCCATTGGAATAGAGTGAAAAACTTCCAGAACTTTTATGGAGAGCTGAATGTATTCAAGAAGTTTACTGATCCAATATCAAGCAGAACAGAACTGAATAGATACTGAAATACTATTTTATAACTTGTTTAAAACATTTGCTGATTCTTTTTGTTTTGTCAGAGTCAAGAAAACTTTCTCTTCTTTTAAGCTATTTATAGCTTTCAAAAATTGAGTAAAGTATACTCTAATAAGCAAGATTTAAAACATAATTTCTTTCTACCTAATTCCTCAAACATTTGGAAACTATTTGTGAGTATTCTTAACTTATGGCAATATAGTTATTTGCATAAGTTCAATAAGAATTTATTTCATAACCAGACACAATGGGACACATGGTTATTTTATGGAGATTTTGACTGGAATGACATAGTTTCAGATGGCCTTGAGAAAATGAGGCTGACTTATGGAACTGATAAAAGCCCCTTGGAAAAGCTGGCCTCATATCTTGTCCTTTATGGGGTTCTAACTTCTGGTAAGTAAGGAATGTCACTTTCTGACAGGTCCAGGAACCCCAAGTTTTCTTGGGACCTCAAAAAGGGAGGACTTAACCAAATTCATTCAGGTATCTGTGGGCACAGATAAAAAAAAAATTAAGCTGCACTTTTCTTAAAGCCCTGTGAACTGAAGCTAGACAACTTAAACTTCAATGGAAAATAATAGCAACGTATTTATATACATAAACCATTTTCATACCTGCCTACTGATACATGGACTTCAGGGTAATATGCCTATATCAGTTTTCTAGGATTGTTCTCCCTTTTTTGTTTCTCATTTCCTCCTTTTTTCTCTGTTCTCTTTCTCCCTTACTCCCCCTAATTCTACTTCATGGGATGTGGGATTTCACAACCTACTAAAAATGAGCTTGCCTAACAACATGGGACCTATCCATCTAGGAATAAACTGTCATAGTCATAAAAGATCAGGCAAAAGCCAAGACCAGAGAATCAGTTCTTTTAAAATGCCTTCTCTGAAAGATTTTAAAATGAAAAGGGGGATAAATGTGAAAGGAAAAGAAAAACTTGGACCTCAATTCACTATGCCAAAAGGAAAAAATTAAGCTGAAAGCTGTGTCATGCAAGATGCTACCTTTCCTTTTGTTCCTAAGCAAATAGCTACATATAAAAGGATAAATATCTCCAAATAGCTACTCTGTGTTCACCTTATCTTAGGTAAAGTGCTGATTTACTGAGCATGAGATGAATACATAATTGACTATTCCCCTACCTGTTCCTTTTCTCTTGCAACAAGGGGATTACTATCCCTTCCCTTTTTCCCCTGCAGCCCACTTTCCCCCTTTAAATATTTAAGCTTTTAAATTCATCTTTGGAGAAAGGCACAGACCACAGACTGTTTCTGTGACTTTGTGTTTTTTTTCTTCTGGGCATGTCCTTAACCTTGGCAAAATAAACTTATAAATTGATTGAGACCTGTCTCAGATACTTTTTGGTTTATAAAGCAATGAACAAAATGTACTACAACATGTAAGTGGTTTGTTTCTCCTAACCTAGCCAAGCTTATGCAATGTCTGTATGTTCTTTGCCTTCATGGCTAGAATTATGACTTGCATGATTTAATGTGTATATTATTGGACGAAACTTGAAGGTGTCTCATCATGGCCCTGTTTGTCATTAATTGCTTACCTTTCAGGTCTATCTGCTCCAAAAGTTCTCCCCATTCTGCCATTGGAGTTCTTCCTTGTTTCAGTTATTCACACATCAACTTCACAGTTGCTGCATGTACTATTACTTATTTTACATTTTTATTTTGGTCAAACTTAAATTGACATATTTCTCTAAGCTTATTCTTGAACTAAGCAATAACAACTGCAAAAATGCATGTAAGATTTATCACAAATTCGAATAAAATGTTCACAAAACATATCTGACCAAGGTCTTGTATCCAGAATACATAAAGCTTACAACTCAATATAAAAACAACCCAATTAAAAATGGGCAAAATATTAAACAGATATCCTACAGAAGACAATATACCAATAGCCAATGAGCAAGTGTTAACATGTTCAACTTGGTTAGACATCAGACAAGTGCAAATTAAAACCAATGAGAACAGCTTTGCTCTTCCTCTAGGATCCTTGGAATGATATTCCTCCTTTCCTTATATGTTTGTATTATGCTAGAATAAATCTTATTTTGGATTTTTAAAATTTGCTGTTTTGAATGAGGAGTAACCTCGCCCTGATCTTCTCAACAGACAGGTATATAAACTGTCTTTGGCCCTATTCTTTGCCTGTTTGGGTGCTGTTCTAATTCCTTTTCAGATGTATACCTAGATGGGTCATGTGTACAACTCGTAATTAAATTCCCAGTGTTTACTTGTTTTTTTCCTAGCATGGATTATCTAAGATATGATTTTCTCAAGCCTGGTTTTCTCACATTCTAAAAAAACCCTGAAAGCATGAATGTTATAAACCCTTAGCATAAACTGCTAATAACCCTCTTGTTCCGGTTTCCCCTCATAGAACTTTACTTAAGGAAATGACACCTTCCAGGACTCATGTTGCTTCTGATAGTCTTCCACCTGGTTCATATATAATTATTTTGGGGAGTTAACAATCTTTAGGTGTAGAGTGAAGTACTAGTGGATAGGACAGAAACTGTGATTGCCTTAAAAATCAGTCTTACAAAGAAGAGTGAAATTGCCATTTTCTCCTTTGGAAAGATCTTGTGGCCTGGCGTGGTGGCTCATGCCCATAATCCCAGCACTTTGGGAAGCTGAGGTGGATGGATCACCTGAGGTCAGGAGTTCGAGATCAGCCTGGCCAACATGGTGAAATCCTGTCTCTACTAAAATATAAAATTAGCTGGGCATCATGGTGCATGCCTGTAATCCCAGCTACTCAGGAGACTGAGGCAGGAGAATCACTTGAACCCAGGAGGCAGAGGTTGCAGTGAACCGAGATTATGCCATTGCACTCCAGCCTGGGCAGAAAGGGTGAAACTCTAAGAAAAACAAAAAAATAGGAAAGATCTTGTGTGGTCTGACTAAACCATGAGGGAGGTAGTATTGTGAACCTTTGATTCCATCTCACAGCCCAGTTCTCTAGGAGTTTAACTTAGTGAAAATTCTTCTCAAAGCTTAATAATAGTTTGATCAGCAGAGCTAATTTTAATCCACTTCACCCCAGAAATATTTAAATGGAAAATACAGAGAGATTGAAGACTAGATGACATTTTTTATTATGTGTTCGCATTATTTCACATCTTCAGTATAACAATACTAATACAACCACTGCTAAAACTACTGAAATAGTTTAGCATATATCTATACTTTCTTTTTTAACCCTTATTTTGTTTTAGTTCTACAAGTTTAAATGTTCTCCACCAATCCTTTTATTGATGACTCTCTAGTCTTTCTGGTTGTTTAAAGCTTGTTCTTTTGTAGACTCCTTAGGAAAGGCTTTGGAAAACAATTATTTCCCAAGTTTTCACATTCTATACTGGTTTATGCCTTTATATTCACAATTAAGTTTTGTTGGGTGTAAAATCCTTGGCTCACATTTTTTTTCCATCAGGATATCAAATGTGGTATAACACTTTCTTAAGGCATAAGGGAATGCTGTTGAAAAGTCTGGTGATTATCTAATTTTCTTTCCCTTTTTGAGTAGTTTTTGTTTAGATAACTAAAGGCATTTGCTTTTTATGGTTCAGTAATTTTACTAAAATTTATATTAACGTTGGTCTTTTTGGATGAATACTCTTTGGTGCTCTTTCAACATTAATTTCAATTTTTTTTTTGTTAATTTCAGGATTTTTCATTAAGTAGAGTTTTTAGTATTCTTTTCCTTTGATTTTTGTCTTCAAGGACTACTATTATTCATATGTTGGATATTCTTATCTTCACTATTTACCACTTCATCTAGAATCCTTTTTATTTGTTTTATTTTTTAAGATGTAGTTTTGCTCTTGTTGCCCAGGCGGGAGTGCAATGGTGCAATCTCGGCTCACTGCAACCTCCGCCTCCCAGGTTCAGGCAATTATCTTGCCTCAGCCTCCCAAGTAGCAGGGATTACAGGCATATGCCACCACGCCTGGATAATTTTGTATTTTTAGTAGAGATGGGGTTTCTCCATGTTGGTCACGCTGGTCTCAAAACTCCCGACCTCAGGTGATCCACCCGCCTCAGCCTCCCAAAGTGCTGGGATTACAGGCATAAGCCACTGCACACAGGCCTCCTTTTTATTTTTTAAAATATTTACATTCTTCTTACTCTTTTCTTCTTATCTAATATGTATTTGCTCTTGTGTTCTTTCTAGTTTGGTCTTAGTATCCAAAAACATTTTTATATCATTACTGAGATATGGTTCAAATTAGATACAATTCCCCTACTTAAAATGTACAATTCAATGTTTTTAGGTATATTCATAAGTATGTGCAACCATAACCACAATCAACTTTAGAATATTTTAGCATTTCAAAAACACCCTCCCAACCCTTTAGTTATCATCCCCTACTGCTGTATCCCCTGAGCAACCACTTAATTACTTTATGTCTCATAGATTTGCCTGTTCTAGATATTTCATAGGAACAGAATCCCCTGAGCTGTATCCCCTGAGCAACCACTTAATTACTTTATGTCTCATAGATTTGCCTGTTCTAGATATTTCATAGGAACAGAATCACTGCTGATAAAGACATACCCAAGACTGGGAAGAAAAAGAGGTTTAATTGGACTTACAGTTCCACATGGCTGGGGAGGCCTCAGAATCATGGCGGTAGGTTAAAGATACTTCTTACAGGGTGGCAGCAAGAGAAAATGAGTAAGATGCAAAATCGGAACCCCCTGATAAAACCATCAAATCTCATGAGGCTTATTCTCTACCATGAGAACAGTAGAGGGGAAACCACTCCCATGATTCAAATTATTTCCCACCAGGTCCCTCCTATAACACATGGGAATTATGGGAATACAATACAAAATGAAATTTGGGTGGGTACACAGAGCCAAACCATATCATCCTACTCCTGGCCCCTCCAAATCTTATGTCCTCACATTTCAAAATCAATCATGCATTCCCAACAGTACTCCAAAGTCTTAACTCATTTCACCTTTAATCCAAAAGTCCATAGTTCAAAAGTATCATCTGAGACAAGGCAAGTCCCTTCCACCTATGAGCCTGTGAAATCAAAGGCAAGCTAGTTACTTCCTACATACAATGAGGGTACAGGTATCGGGTAAATACAGCCATTCCAAATGGGAGAAATTGGCCAAAACAAAGGGGTTACAGGGCCCATGCAAGTCCAAAATCCAGCAGGGCAGTAACATTTTAAAGCTCCAAAATGATCTCCTTTGACTCCAGGTCTCACATTCAGGTCACACTGATGCAAGAGGTGGGTTCTCATGGTCTTGGACAGCTCTGGCCCTGTGGCTTTCAGGGTACAGCCTCCATCCTGGCTGCTTTCATGGGCTAGTGTTGAGTGTCTGCAGCTTTTCCAGTCACCTGGTACAAGCTGTAAGTTGATCTGCCATTCTGGGGTCTGGAGGATGGTGGTCCTCTTCTCACAGCTCCACTAGGCGGTGTCCCAGTAGGGACTCTGTGTGGGGGCTCCAACCCCACATTTCCCTTCTGCACTGCCCTAGAAGTGGTTCTCCATGACAGCCCTGCCCCTGCAGCAAACTTCTGCCTGGACATCCGGGCATTTCCATGTGTCTTCTGAAATCTAGGCAGAGGTTCCCAAACCCCAATTCTTGACTTTTGTGCACCTGCACGCTCAGCATCACATGGAAGTTGCCAAGGCTTAAGGCTTTCACCCTCTGAAGCCATGGCCCGAGCTTTATGTTGGCCTCTTTCAGTCATGGCTGGAGTGGCTAGGAAACAGGGCACCAAGTCCTTAGACTGCACACAGCACAAGGACCCTGGGCCCTGCACACGAAACCATTTTTTCCTCCTAGATCTCCAGGTCTGCCATAGGAGAGGCTGCCACAAACATCTCTGACATGCCCTGGAGACATTTTTCCCATTGTTTTGGAAATTAACATTCAGCTTCTTGTGACTTACGCAAATATCTACAGCCAGCTTGAATTTCTCCTCAGAAAATGGGATTTTCTTTTTTATCGCATTGTCAAGCTGCTAATTTTCTGAACTTTAATGCTCTGCTTCCCTTTTAAAACTGAATGCCTTTAATAACACTTGAGTCACCTCTTGAATGCTTTGCTGCTTAGAAATTTCTTCCACCAGATACCCTAAATCATCTCTCTCAAGTTCAAAGTTCCACAAATCTCCAGGGCAGGGGCAAAATGCCACCAGTCTCTTTGCTAAAACATAACAAGAGTCACCTTTGCTCCAGTTCTCAATAGGTTCCTCATCTCCACCTGAGACCACCTCAGCCTAGATTTCATTGTCCATATAATTATCAGTATTTTTGTCAAAGCCATTCAACAAGTCTTGAGGAAGTTGCAAACTTTCCTATTTTCCTGTCTTCTTCTGAGCCCTCCAAACTGTTTCAATCTCTGCCTGTTACCAAGTTCCAAAGTTGCTTCCACATTTCCCAGTATCTTTTCAGCAACACCCTACTCTACTGGTACCAAGTTACTGTATTAGTTCATTTTCACGCTGCTGATAAAGACTTACCTGAGACCGGGAAGAAAAAGAGGTTTAATTGGACTTACAGTTCCACATGGCTGGGGAGGCCTCAGAAACATGGCAGGAGGTGAAAGGCACATCTTACATGCTGGCCGCAAGAGAAAATGAGTAAGACGCAAAAGCAGAAACCTCTGATAAAACCACCAGGTCTCGTGAGAGTTATTCACTACCATGAGAACAGTATGAGGGAAACTGCCCCCATGATTCAGATTATCTCCCACTGGGTCCCTCCCACAACATGTGGGAATTATGAGAGTACAATTCAAGATGAGATTTGGGTGGGGACACAGAGCCAAACCATATCAGGTTGTTTGGGTTTCCACATTTTAACTCTATGTATAATGCTGCACCCAAGATAACTCCTCCATTCCATGAATGGGGGCTATGCATCAAGAGAACTTTAACAAAGAAAGCAAACTCATTTTTGAATTTTAAGATCACTCTGGCATTCTGTTTTGAGGTCTGCTAAATTTGCAATGCTGGGTGAAGATGACTTCACAATAAAACCAATGTTGAAAGACACCAAGAGACTGTAACTAGTTGAAATTTCATTTTTCCTTTATAATTTATTTGCCACAATTTTAAATACTGTAGACCATACAGAATGTTTTTTCTGCCAAAAATGGGGGTCTGTTAACAGACTCAGTCCCAACCTCATTCAGGACAAGCTTGCGTCCTTCAGAAGTAGATCACAGAGCAGGTTGCACCCATGCCTTTGCCAGCATAAAGAAGTTGACTCTTTGGGGGTATCAAGGCTCCTCTCATGTTCTGTCACATTAACGTAAAAACTGAGAGACCATAGCAAGGGCCCCTATCTAGACAAAACCTGATCATCTTATCTTGGACAAATTTCTCTGTTCTTTCTATAGCTTGTGGTAGACAAAATGTGCCCATCAAAGATGTCAACACCCAAATACCTGCAACCTTTGAATATATTATATAGGAAAAGGGACTTTCCAGCTATAATTAAGATTATAGATTTTTAAAATAGGAAGATTACCCTGGATATCTGGGTGGGTCCGATCTAACCATATGAGATCTTAAAAGCAGTGAACTCTCGCTAGGGCAAGAAAGATATGGCAGAAGGGGAATTCAGAGAGATTGAAAGCATGAGATTCATCTACCAATGCTGAAGAGGCCCACAGGGGAATTCAGAGAGATTGAAAGCATGAGATTCATCTACTAATGCTGAAGAGGGCCACACAGAAAGTATGAGAAGGAATGTGGGCAGATTCTAGAAACAAAGACTAGCCCACAGCTAACAGCCAGCAAGGAAATGGGGAACTCAGTCCTACAACTGCAAGGAACTGAACTGAAATCTACCACCAACCTAAATGAAGTTGAAAGAACTCTTATCTAGGGACTTCCCCTTACAGTCTCTAGCTAAGAGCCCAGCTCAGTTGACAATCTGATTTCAGCCTTGTGAGGCTTTAAGCAGGGGACCCAGTTGAACCATATTGTACCTAGATTTCTGTGCCACGGAACTGTGAGATAATAAATGGGTGTTGTTTTAAGCTACTAAGTTTGTAGTAATTTGATCTAGCAGTAATAGAAAATTAATATGTAAACCTTTTTTTTTTTTTTTAAAAAAGCAGAATTTGCAAGCAAATGTGACTTTGAGCATAATTCTTTTTCTTCATTGCAAATATGTGATGTAGGAGTCTTTTAGTTATTTGCTTGAGAATAACAGTGATAAACTATACTTCTATCTGTGCTCCTCAGTATTTGGTTGCATTAATTGGAAGACTGAGGTTCTACTTAGGGGATTTTTTCCTCCAAGTCCTTCTAGAATACCCTAGAATGGAGAATGAATTTTAGGAGATCAGGACTGCAGCATGAAGATGAATTATCAAGCTACTGTACTAATCCAGCTGAGGGATGATAGGACAGGGTTAGCTGGTATGGAAGAGTCAGACTGGAGAGGGGGATATTTATGTTGATTCCTAATAGTTCAAGAATGGCTTACTAGGTGGACGGTGGGGTGGTAAGGAGGAGGTAAATGGATATTGAAAACTGAAGCTCTGCTGATTCTCAAATTAGTCACTCCCATTTGGGAATTAACATGTAAGTTGATAAAATCATGTCAGTGGAGATTACCCAGGAGATACTTATGGATTTGTTTTAAAATATAAAACATAAAAGGAGGAATGAGGAAGTATTACATACAGCGATTAATAGAGAGGAGATTCTGTTGCTTGGGACTGGAGAGAGAAAAATGAAGAGGCTTAGAAAAGATGAGAAAGATGTTGGCTGAATTAGATTTGATACATCGCAAATGAACTTAAAAAAGTGGTATATGGTCTCTTTTTGTATTAGTCAATTTTCACACTGCTATAAAGAACTACCTGAGACTGGGTAGTTTATGAAGAAAAGAGGTTTAACTGACTCACAGTTCTACACGGTGGGAGAGGCCTCAGGAAACGTACAATTATGGTAGAAAGCAAAGAAGCAGCAAGGACCTTCTTCATAAGACAGCAGGAGGTGGGGAGGAAGTGCCACACTTTTAAACCATCAGATCTCATAAGAACTCACCATCACAAGAACAGCATGGGGGCAATCACTCCCATGATCCAATCACCTCCCACCAGGACCCTCCCTCGACATGTGGGAATTACAATTTGAGATGAGATTTGGGTGAGGACACAGAGCCAAATCACCTCACCCTTAGATTGGAAAAAAAATAAGTAGTGGGAAGGCATGAAGCTAGAAAAAGCTCTTGTTACCTACCAGCGAACACTGCCAGTCCAGGACAGCTAGATTCCTGTCTTTGTGAATAATGATGATGGTGGAATTGGCTACAGAAGACAGAGGCACAGGGAAAAGTGATAGTGTTCAAACCAGCTATGTGCACATAGGAAGCTTCACAAGCTGGTGTCTGTAGTTTGGGGAATATTAATATTGTGTTCCTCTTGGGTATATTATTCATTCAGTAAAAATTTAGCTATTTATAAAATCATTTACAGAGAAATTGGAGATTCTTTCAATCTCCTATTTCTGTGAAAACATTGCAGTTGTACTAAGACTGAAAAATCCTAGTTAGCTTATACAGGAGCTACCTATGCATTGAACAGTTTCCTCATGAAAAGCTCACAATGACTATTCTTCATACCCTTTGCTGATCTGAATCTGTGAAAGTATTTGACAGTTGCACAAAGCAGCAGAGAGAGAAAATAAGTTGCCCACACACAAGAACCTAAGAGGGCTCCCTGCTGAACCACCAGTTGTGGAGAAAGCAGCCAACCAGGGGAAGAACCATTCAGGACAGAATGTTCCTCATTTTTCCAGCTGATTTAGATGAACTAAAAAAGAATTAAAATTCAACCCATTCCAAAGCACCAAATAATAATTTTAGGCTGTGGAACTAGATGCTATACTTTCACTCTCTTTCCTAACGTCTTTGTTTTTGGCTAAGAATAAAAACAGCTGTCAAGGTTCCCTCTCTCAAGCTCTGTTAACACACCTAGTCCAAAGACGCATGTGTGTCATGTCTCTAATATATTTTATTGCTGTCTTTTAAAATTCCCCTTAAGACGCTGGCCCAATATTGTTACATTCAACCACATTTCTATCACAAGGATTAAAAAGAACTTAAGTATAATTTTATTCTATTCTGCATCAGTGCCACATACACACACAAAAATGTTTGGATAAGTTAATAAGTTATAACATTCTATGTTTTAATATTAATAACAAGGACATAAATGATCATTTCCTGAGTTAACAGTGCAATGTAAAATTTAATCTGTATTGCTAATAAGACATTTTACAGCATAGAAACATGATCGAAGTGATCATTTACTTTATCATGTCATAAAACACAAGTGCTTATTGTAGAACAGTGATATAATTTAAATGGCAAGGAAATTTGTGATTCATAACAAAGAATCCTGTATGTATTTGTTGCCATGATTAACTGTCCAGATCAAATATCAGTAGTAAAATAAGTTATGGTACAAAAGAAAGCCAAGAAGTTACCTATACAGAAGGAACATTTGATTTCATTTAAGAAACTGAAGACTGGATTCTAGTTAACCTTTCATTATGTACAAAAATGTTCTCTTAAAAAACCCTAAGCAATCACAAATTTAGATAAACTAGTTGAATAAAGGACAATGACAGCTCTTCATTATGCTGTAAAACTATGGATCTCATTTTTGGAAAAGTTGAGATCCTGCAGCAACCTGAAAAACAAACAAAAAGCACATGTTTCTAAGGGAAAATGTTTTAAAATGAAGGAATAAGAGCAGCTTACCACCATAATCATGATACTTTTTCATTCTCCCCACTTACTATGCAGTTTTGTTTAATAAAAAAACACTATCACTTCTTAAAAAATTAGTGATTAGTAACTCCTAAATATCATGAAATATCTAAGCAGTGCTCAAATTTTCAACTATATCATAAATGCCATAATTATAAAAAAGTTTCAATCAGGACCCAATTAAAATTTACTCATTATGATTGGCTGATAAGTCTTTCAGGCATCTTTTGATCTATAAGATCCCCCAGATCCCCACTCCATCCTGCAATTTATTTGTTGACAAAAATCAGATTTTTATTTGTTGAGTCTCCTAAAACCTTCATTTTTCTACATCCCTGTGGTATTGCTTAATAATATGTATCTACATCCTCATATTTTCCATAACTTAATAAATGGATCTAGAGGCTTGATCAGACACAGGTTCAAATCTTTTTGACAAGACTATTTCATAGGTAATGTTCCTCTATCTGGAGGCATGTAATAAATGGTTGCCTCTCTTTTTGGATGCTAGGTACCATTATGATCTATGTATAGATCCATTAGTTAATTAAGCACTGCAATTGGTGATATTCTACTTCTATCATTCTTTATTCATTAATCAGCTGAGGAATCCTATAAAGAAAAATGTCTGCTGATTTATTATGTGGTTATTCAGTAGTATGGCTCATATAGCAAAAGGAGCATAAATGTTTGATTTTTTCCCCCTTTATTCACCAGTTTTCAAAGAAAGGAATTGATTCCCCTACTATTCTATCTTCATTCTCCCCCTACTGAACAGGAAAAGTAGAAATATTGCATATTATTCAACTAGGAAAATAGTACAATAACTACTTTTTTACCAATTACTCTATTATATGTAGTCACTTTGCCAGGCACTTCACATACTTATGTATTATTATTTATTCATTTTTACAGACAAGTGCACTAAAACTTAGAAAGGTTAAGAACTGCCCTAGGACACCCAGCAAATGATTGTAAGATGCCTATAAGTGGTAGACCTGGGATTTAAACTCCAGCTGGCAGCTCCCAGAGGGGATACACATACTCACACAAAGGGCCAGTAGGGCACAGGAGTTGAGGCCAACACAGTGCAGCAGTAAAGCCTCTCAGTGTCTGGGCCCACGCTACCATTCTATCCTGTTCTGCCAGGCAAGCAGCTTCACCCGAGCCAAACCAGTCTAGGCTTTTGTATAAATCTGCACCCTTAACGCATCTGCTAGTTCTCTCTGCCTGTACTATCCCCTTCTCCATCTCTCTTGACTGCTAGATTTTAGTCCACATGCAGTGCACATGACTTTTTTGACCATGCAGCTCCTGTCTCTCCAACACACACATCGCTAGGTAAAAGTAACCCATCTCTCCCAGAATTCCCATTACATCTTGATTTTATCTCTAGTAAGATATTTATGGTGTTCTGAGTCATACTTTAGTTATCAGTATGTGCATCTGTTTCTACCACTAGATAGTGTGGTCCTTGAAAGGAGAGATTGTTTTACTAATCTCTGTAATAAAGTGCATATTTAGTGGAGAAAGAACCATTATTGGCCAAGTAATGATAAGCTGCTTATCTCTATTTTTTTTTTTTTTTTTTGGAGACGGAGTCTCGCTGTGTCACCCAGGCTGGAGTGCAGTGGCCCGATCTCGGCTCACTGCAAGCTCCGCCTCCCGGGTTTACACCATTCTCCTGCCTCAGCCTCCGAGTAGCTGGGACTACAGGCGCCCGCCACCACGCCCGGCTAGTTTTTTGTATTTTTAGTAGAGACGGGGTTTCACCATGTTAGCCAGGATGGTCTCGATCTCCTGACTTCGTGATCCACCCGCCTCGGCCTCCCAAAGTACTGGGAGCTTATCTCTATTTTTTTAAAAATAGGTATTCTGAGTCTTTCTCTGTTATCATACTATACAAATTGACAAATGTTTACCAAATATGGAGAATATGTCTGGGATGGCTATATTTATAATATAATCTATGTAGCAGACATGAGATTAACTTTGGAGAACTCTAGGAGTGGACATTACAAGAAAGACTCATTTTTCAGAACAGCAAAAACTATAATAAGAAACCCATATAATTGCCAATCAAGAAAAATATACCATATCCATTAAGATGATGAGGATAAGGAAACCAAAGAAACGAGTCCTAACTGAAAGTCACAAGGGTAGCTACTATGAATTTTAAGTACTGATTTGAATCAAGTTACATCTCAAAATGCAACTCTATGTAGTATGTTCAGGAGTGAGTAATAGCAGGAATCCATATGTAATGATTAATAAATACTCCTGAGCAACTCTGGGTAAGCCAGTTAGCACAGCATTGAAAGACTGGCTCTGAGGTAAAAGTGAGAAAAGAAAGCTATATAGGTTCTGGTCAATTTTTTTTTTTGAGATGGAGTTTCGCTCTTGGTGCCCAGGCTGGAGTGCAATGGCATGATCTCGGCTCACTGCAACCTCTGCCTCCTAGGTTCAAGCGATCCTCCTGCCTCAGCCTCCCAAGTAGCTGGGATTACAGGTGCCCACCACCATGCCTGGCCAATTTTTGTACTTTTAGTAGAGACGGGGTTTCACCATGTTGGCCAGGCTGGTCTCGAACTCCTGACCTCAGGTGATCCAGCTGCCTTGGCCTCCCCAAGTTTATGGTCAATTTTAAAAATGCAAAAATGATTCTAATTATTTAAAAGTATTATTATACTGCAATCTATAAAGTACTCACTGAGATATTTCTAAAATAGCAGAAGCAATACAGTAGAAGACAGTACAGCTCTTAGCCTTTTTTCCTAAAAATTTTATATTCAACCTGTATAATGTTAGTTTTCATTGTAAATTTAATAGTTTTGCTAGAGCTTTAAAAGAGCAAAAGTTTACATAGAAACTTGAAAAAAGTTGAGAGAGTTTAACTAAAAGAACATTTTTCTTAAAGCATTAAAACACAGAAATATATTTAATTAAAAATAAAATACATTTTAAATTCAACATGGAAGAAAAAAAGTTTTTAATGCCTTTATTTATTGATTGGGCGGTCAATCTTTTCTATAATTAAAATTTTAAATAAAAAAGCAAGATATAAGACTATCTATGAGGACTAAACTCTGACTTTTTTTTATCTTGCTCAAATTCCTATCTAAGGGGTCTAGGAAGTCATGCCCTACAAACTATAAATTCTCATCAGATGTGTTTTATTTAACCCTATATATCATGACTTACTTTCCAACCTGACTCTGGCATAACATTACGAGACAAGGAAGAAAATCAAAATATTTTACCCCAAAACAAGTTTCTTTGCCATATCTTGAAATGGTCCTGCAAATCTGTCCTTTGTGGGGGAAAATCTGCATCTGTAAAGAATCCTATCAACATAGCTAGATCTTTTTGTTCCGGGCCAGTCCAATCCTGAAGAGGTTAACTAAGAGTCTAGTACCTTTTAAAGGTCTGAATAGGCAACACTGTCATCTATTATCTCTAAGGGCAGCCACTGTAAGACTTCCAAAGAACCTTGGTCCCCACAATCTTTTATCTTAACCTGAACATTCCCTTTCTATGGATCTCAGGTCTTTAGACAAACTCAACCAATTGTCAACCAGAAAATGTTTAAATTTACCTATAGCCTGGAAACTTGTGCTCCCCGGCAACCCAGATTTGAGTTGTTCTGCCTTTCTAGACCAATCAATGTATTTCTTAAATGTATTTGATTGATGTCTCATGCCTCCCTAAAATGTATCAAACCAAGCTGTGCCCTGACCATCTTGGGCACATGTTCTCAGGACCTCCTGAGAGCTCACAGGCCATGGTCACTCATATTTGGCTCAGAATAAATCTCTTCAGAGATTTTGGAGAGTTTGACTCTTTTCGCCAACATCTAGAAATGTTAGGCTTAGTCACCTGCTAAATAAGAATAGGGCACTTAAAACAGCTATATTTTAAAATCATCTAGAAATCCAACAGGGGCTACCTTTAACCAAATATTTTAAAGTGCCATTTTAAAGCTAAATCACATCAAAGTGAGTTTCAAACAGGATCGCTACTACCACTGCTTTTTCATGATCCAGGCTTCAACTATTAGTCTTGCCTTATTTGTGTTCTAGTCTCCCCTTTTTGTCTTGCTGCTTGGCTTTTGACCACATATATTATTTACTAACTTTCACTCAGTTACAGAGAATGAAGATCAAAAGCTACAATGAGATGAACATTCCTTATTAATTACTATATATTATAAAGCTTTGATGGAAGAAGAGGTTGGGCCTAATGTCCCAAATAAGATTGTGGCACCAATCTTGTGAGTGTATCCATATTGGCAGCCATTAGCAGAGAACACTGATTGCTAGCTGTAACTTACTTTTGTGTTTTATCTAACAATATGCATAATCCTAGCCTCCAGCTCAAACTATATGAAGATTTAAAGACTTTGTTATTTTCTAAAACTGTAAGATTATTAAAATGCAGGTTCATATAAATAGGAAGAACTGAGAGATATTTGTCATGAAATATCTTCATTTCAGTATTGGGCAGTCTGTTTCCTACTACACTGCTACTCACCTTACTCCTTGTTCTGTAAATGGCACTGGTCCACAAATGCAGACGAGAACTTTGGATTTGTCCAAATTTCTTTTCAAAAATTCAGAAAGAAGAGCTGGTGAAATATGTCCCTGTTTGCCATTCCATTCAGAAATAGGTGCTGAGAGAACAAATTCAACATCCAGTCTAGGGAAAAGAAAAACAGTTTTTTACAGTTTATTATTTTAAACATATTATTAACATGTTTCAAGTTCAATAATATATTTCTCCCCTAAAGAATAATTTAATATATAAAGATTGATACACTTGCTAGAAAAACACTGAAAAAATTATAAGATTTAACAAAAACATATAGGTAAATCTATATTTGCTAAGGATTAGCTTTTCCTATACAGTAAGGAATGTAATTTGGCATTTTTTTTAAGTTTTTACCAAGCATGGTAGCTCACACCTGTAATCCTAGCACGTTGGGAGGCCACGGCGGGAGGATTGTTTGAGAACAGGAGTTTGAGATCAGCCTGGGCAACAAAGTGAGACCTAGTTTCTACAAAAAACAAACAAACAGAAACTCTCCCCAAAAAACAAAAACAACTGTTTAAACTTAGCCAGGTGTGGTGGTATGTGCCTATGGTCCTAGCTATTTGAGAAGCTGAGGCAGGAGGATCGTTTGATCCAGTGAGCTATGATTGCACCAGCCTGGGCGACAGAGCAAGAACCTGTCTCTTAAAAAAGAAAGTAATTAAAAATAAATATATAAATGAAATAGAGATTTCAAGGGATCTCAGAGAACTCCACATTTCTATTAATAATTAACTGGTATTGAAAAAAAAGAACAAATATTGCATGTTCTCACTTATAAGTGGAGCTAAACCCTGTGTATACAAGAACATAAAGATGAGAACAATAGACACTGGGGACTCCAAATGGAGGGAGGTGTAGGGAAAGGGGCAAGGGCTGAAAAACCTCCTAGTGTGTACTATGTTCACTGTCTAGCTGACAGGATCAACAGAAATCCAAATTTCAGCATCACACAATATATCCTTGAAACAAATCTGCACATTTACCCCCGAACCCAAAATAAACAATAATAATATGCTGGTATAAATCACAGTAAATAGCAATTACCAGTGACACATGTATTTTAATCTCTGGCTCAAACCTCTCCAATGATTTCCAGACCCTTACAACCAGTTTGATTAAGAAGCCTATTTGACTTCTTACTGTCACTGTCTCAAAGGCCCTCAACCTCAACCTCAACCTCATGATCTCTGTAACTGGCACCACAGTCTGCTTGGTTTTACAAGCCAGAAACCTGGGATTTATCCTGGGAACCTCTCTCTATCTCACCCTCCATATCCAATTCATCACCAAGTCCTGGCTCTAACTCTGTTTACCTCTTAGCCTTCACTGCCATAACACTGCCTGTTCTCTTTCTTCTTTCTGTAATGAGATTACCACTCCCATTCTTCAGTTTTCACCTCAAGCATCAGGGAATCCACAGGGAAGTATTGCACCTCCACAAGGCTGAGGTCCTTTGTTTCATGTGTTGTAGCAATGTTTTCTTTTTCCTTTTCTTCATAGCCATTTACTTCAGATTTTAAATATGTTGTCACTAAGCTGATTACCTATTGTCTACCTTCTCCAATAGACTCTAAACTCCATGAGAACAGGGACCATGTCTGCTTTGGCTATCACTGTATCCCTAACACACAGGAGGTACCCACATACTACGGAATGAAAAAGATGAAAGCAAAAGGGTACAGGATTAAAACAAAGTCTCACAATGTAACAACAGACCATTTCTTCCCATGGGCTTAGTAATCTGTTATACAAATTGCTGGTAAAAAGCCACAGTAAATTCAAAATTCTATGTTGTACCTGCTCTGTCTGCTCTGTTTTAGCAAACAAAACTAATTCTTACCATTTCAATAGCATCAAATTAAAAGCAGTTCTACATGTTCCAGTGAGTAACTGAGTAGCAGGAATTCATGATACATTAATTTAAACCACATGAAAAAGCTGAAGTGAACAGTTTCTCTTATGAGAGGACAAAGGAAGTAAATATGACAACAGAAACAAGGTATGGCTGGTACAGCTGCCCTCACATTGCTGTGCCTCAGCTGGATTAAGTTTCCCAAGAACTAAGGACCCTGGCACAAGCAGCACAGACCAAATAAGAGACCAAATAAGAGCAGCGGCAGAGGGCGAGAGAACCAGCCTCAGCTCTCCACACAGACTCCAGCCTCTAGGTCTTGTCCATTTGTGGAATGAGGTTGGGAAATGAGTCATCTCTTACATTTCTAATATTCTTTGATTTTATATTAAAAACACCTCCAGGACTATGTTTTATTTCTTATCTTCAAGCTTCCCATTTAGTATCAGCAGCAACACTAATCCACTCTATAGCCTCCCCAAAGGCTAATCCACAAAATAGCCTCCCCAAAGATACTCGCTATTTTTACCTTCCAAGCATTTAAAACTAAGATAGTTTTAAATAACCTCAGGATGTGATATTTGCTTACTGCTTCATGAGGGCAAGGTCCTTGTCTGTCTTGTTCAATACTGTATCCAGGCTTTGCTCAATAAAGTACACACAAAAAAATGCCTTTTGAATAAAGAAATGTATTTACAAAGAGGCCATGTTGGCTAAAAATAAAAATTGTACTTAAAAGAACAAAGCCATGTGCTGGCATCCATAAAATTACATATAAAAATGTATGTGAATTCATAAGTGTGTTTTTCTGGAAAAAAAAATCATAATCTTTCTTTCATCAGATCAAAGGGCCAAAAGCAGCCATAAAACCACTGTCTTAAATTTCCAATTATACATAGATACTTGAATAAAATGTGGCAACTGTCCTGTTAAATTAAAGGATAAAAGATGCTCTCCTGTGGCTCTATTTCAAATGAGCCTATAACTGGAATAAAACTGCTAAATTAATACTGAAGTTTCTGTAGTCTGCCACAAGTACCTAGTCATAATTTTCCTTCACTGGGATGCTTTATAAAAAAGCCTAATCAGTGATATATTTTCTGCAGGTATCTACTAAATGGTGATAAATAACAGATCCTTACATAAACGGTATAAACTTCTCATGTATTTTGTATTTATTCACATAATGGTCCCTTGACTATAATTTATGCACTCAATGGAAAAGGTGAACAGAAATAATGGCTGCAATTTAAGGATATTGTAAAGAGGCTGTTATCCTGCTTATCTCCTTTTCATAGGCTGAGAAAAGGGCTTAATCTGGAACAGGAGCATTCCCAAGTTAAGACTCAATAATTCTTTAATGAAAGATTTTTTTATATCAAAATATAGATAATTCCTGTGGAATCCTCTCTCCTGGGTTTTCTGAATGAAGGTCAACTTACTGTCTAAAGTAATTACAGCTTTGAGATGCTGGAGACATGTGAGGGCACACAGTAAACATCCTGAAATTCCTCTATAATTTCAAAAGTGCCAAAAGGGGTTGGGACTCTTGAAAAGGTTACCTGAAAATAAATTCAGATTAACCCATAAAATACAAACTAATATGAAAGAGGGAGAGAACAGAACTGCTTCTGATGAGTGCCTATGCGATCTTAAATGTCAGTCTAAGTAAGCTTGTCAAAAAATTTATTTTAAGGTAGGCTGACAGTGATTTAAATGACAAGTCTTGAAATACAAATGTATTCGTTTAGTCTAAATCATTAGCAGTCATCCAACGACTTATTCCTTCCTCCTCTAGCCAATCAGCTTCGGCAACTTACCTCCTTCATATTTCTTACACAAAGTCCCTTACCTTCCCATTTTTAATGTCACAACTCCAGATCAGGTTCTTATATCTCTTCTCTAAAATATTACATTAACAGCCTTAGCCCTTAATCTATTTGATATACCATTGCCATATTAGTTCCCCTAAAAATCCTGATACAACTTTGCAAACTTTTTGCTTAAAAGCTTCAGTGATTCCTCACTGCCCACAGATTAGTATTTCAGCTTTTCCTATTTTTTTTTTTTTTTCTAGCTAAAGAAAATGTCTGCAACTGTAGTAAAAATTGCTATGTGCTCACAGGAAAATATCTCACAAAACTAGGAATCAAAATTAGATAAAACATATATAATTATGGAAACATTTTTAAAAATGAATCTAATGAAAGGAAACACTAGTATGCCTCCAGATGTTAGCAGTTATTCCATGAAAGCAGGCTAACTATCAAATAAATCTGTGACATACTGGGTTCAAAAAAGTTAAATATATTTCCTTAGAATTTCAGAAAGCCTTCAATATGCTAAGTTCAGAGTAAATCTTCAAGAAGGCATATACTATTTCCCAAATGTATTCAATCATAGAGTCCATTCTGGGGAATACATTAACATTTCAAAGCACATATTCCAAGCAACACAACATCTGAGGAACATCTCCTGGAAGAAACCGAAAGTGCTATAAGGTTCCAGAATAGTGGGCTGCCTATCTGGGTACATAAGAGGTTAGGGAAAAAGAAACAGTTTCAGGTATCCTCTTTCATTTACTTCTGCTTCTGGCATCATCAGCTTAAATGGAACTGCCATATTGCTAGCCCCAATACTGACATCAGAAGACAAAAACATATAGTTCACAGAGCCTGTCAGCACTACAGGGAGATGAGCCGCAGAGTGTCACTGTGCCTTCTTCCTGTGTCTATCTGATATATAATATTTACTTCACATATGGATTACATTCAAGGTCTTTCATCACCTGATTTTAGCCTAGCTTGTTTCCTCAACTGTAAACAAAAAGGATCAGAAATGATAACTGTGAAGATTCCTTCTAAAACTGATATAAGGTTTAATGGGTTTATTTTTATTCTGCATCATTCTCCTTCATGCACAGTATTTATTTCAAAAAAACGACTCTACTCTGTTATTAAAACACTAGAATATACTGGCCCTCATGTCTTATGCAATCCCACTACCCAAATTTATTTTCCCACTCAAAGAAATGCTAATCATTTCCCAAAGCCCAGCTCAAAAGCCCCTTCTTCCATGAAGCTCTGATATTCCTACCCTCACAAAAATGGAATAAAATTCTTTTCACTAGATAGCTACGGTATGTTTTTTGTTCCTCTCAAGGCACAGACTTTACAGTCACTGATGTACTTTAGAACTTCACCACCACTAGGGTAGTCTTACTGATTTCTTATCTTTTTGTAATGTCAAGCACATTTTGCAGATAGTGAGCACACAGATGTTTAAAGTGATGTAAATGGTCTTCTATCTTCTGTTGGTGCATATAAGTGGGTAAATAGTCCCCTTTCCTTGGTGACCCATTTCCGTGCTGCTTAGAACCCCTTTTTTCCTCCTCTTTCTTTTGCCCGAACTAACCTCCCAATCCACTCTAGTGTAAAAATAATGACACTAACAACATCACTGTTAATGACACTATCAGTGTTAATGTCATCATCAACGACAATGTAGGCTGGGTATAGTATTCTCTGCTAAGTGCTTTCATTTTTCAGAGGCTATTAGTCAAAATGTAACAGACGCTGGAGAGGATGTGGAGAAATAGGAATATTTTTACACTGCCGGTGGGAGTGCAAATTAGTTCAACCACCGTGAAAGATAGTGTGGCGATTCCTCAAGGATCTAGAACCAGAAATACCATTTGACCTAGCAATCCCATTACTGGGTATATACCCAAAGAATTATAAATCATTCTACTATAAAGACACATGCACATGTATGTTTATTGCAGCACTATTCACAATAGCAAAGACTTCGAACCAACCCAAATGCCTATCAATGATAGACTGGATAAAGAAAATGTGGCACATACACACCATGGAATACTATGCCGCCATAAAAAAGGATGAGTTCATGTCCTTTGCAGGGACATGGATGAAGCTGGAAACCATCATTCTCAGCAAACTAAGACAGGAACAGAAAACCAAACACCCCATGTTTTCACTCATAAGTGGGAGTTGAACAATAAGAACACATGGACACAGGGAGGAGAACATTCCACACTGAGGACTGTTGTGGGGTGCGGGGTTAGGGATAGAATTAGGAGAAATACCTAATGTAGATGACGGGTTGATGGGTGCTGCAAACCACCATGGCACATGCATACCTACGTAACAAACCTGCATGTTCTGCACATGTATCCCAGAACTTAAAGTATAATAGGTATCAAGAGCCTTAAAATACTTTGACCCAATACTTCTTCTGATACATCTTTATCCTGAATAGTTAGAGAGGTATTGAACAATTTCTAGTCACTATGTCAAATAATAGAGAATTGATTAAATAAATTATGGTATGCTCCCACAACTGAATACAATGCAGTTATTAAAAATCATAGTATATTGCAGGATTTACTAACTGGCACGACTGGCACTTTGGGCTGGATAATTCTTTGTTGTAGGCGGGCTGTCCTGTGAATTGTAAGATATTTTGTAGCAATCCTGGCCTCTACTGACTAGGTGTCAGTAACACCTCTTCCCCCAGTTGTGAAAATAAAAAATGTCTCCAGACATAAATGTTTCTGGGGTGGCAGAGTTGCTTAAGGTTGAAAACCACCTGTTGAAAATATTCTTTATGTAAAAAACACACAATACAATAAGTAGAAATGTAGTTATAAAAATTATAGTTAGTATGACTACATTATTTTAAATATACAAAACAAAAAGATAGGTATGCATATGAATAGAAAGATACAGACCATAACATTAATAATTGTTCTTTGGGTGGTAGGATTATGGGTGATTTTTTTCTTATACCTTTTCTATATAAACATGTATTAATTTTATAAAGAGAAGGGAAAATCAACAAATACTGTTATAAAAAAATGTACCACTACCTTTACTAAAGATTAATGGTCTCCAAGAACGACTCATTTGAAACAAAAAGGAAAATACCTGTTATATTTATATACCACAAAATGTTTTCTAGAAGTCAACCTGTCAAACTGTCCCACCTGTGCCACCCCTCAAAACTCATTCTACAAAAGCAGAGACATCACAGAGCTAGGGCATTCTGCTGATGGGAGCAGGTGGGCCAACGTGTACTGAATGAACTGAGCCTCAGAACACTGATCACATATTTGGGAGAAGGATAAGTGGAATTTAGTTTGATTTCAGTTTACATAATTAGTTAAATCCACTACTGCACATATTTGCCTTATGTTTTGTCTCATTTTTCATAAGAGAAAAAGTATAAGATTTTGCTAGACTTGGAAGGTGGTGAATGGAATCCCTATTGTTAGAACAGTCAAGTTTAATAACATATTTGGACAAAATTTGGGTACACATTGTTTTCTGTTCAGATTTCATACTTAATGACATGAAAATGAGACTGAAATAGAAAGAGTAATACTCTAAAAAGTATTTATGAAGTATCTATATTTTTGCAATTCTGAGGGCAGTAATTAGGGAAAATGAAGAGACACATTCCCTGGGCTGCATGAGAAAAAAAGCAAACACAATATCTTATCACTGCTGGATCCATGTGTACAGGCACATAATAGATGTTACACATATTTCACGAACGAATGAATGAATGTCTGCTACAAACATACTAATTCTGGGCTAGGCACCTACATAGGCTAACTCACTGATTCCCATGTCCAAATGATTCTGTGGTGTAGGTATTAATGTTCGTTTTACAGATGGAAAAACTGAAGCTCAGCCAGATAAAGTAATTTGCCCAAGGCCAAGATATTAATAACTTTCCATTATACAATTTTATTTTGAAGAATTCCATTTGCTAATTACATTATCTAGATAAACTCTGAGGACAAGCATAGCATGCTTGCTGAAAATATTCGATCATATGTCAGCCTCAGAATCCATAATTCTTATCATTCTCCTTGTTCCACAAAGGATGGAGTAGAAGACTGGGACCTAAATATAGAGAGTAGGGTATTTCTCTTAACTACAAAATTTGTTTTTTAATATTTACAATTCAATGACAATTTAACCACAGAAGTGTGAAAAGTGTCTGTTCATATCCTTCACCCACACTTTTTGATGGGATTTTTTTTTTTTTTCTGGTAAATCTGTTTAAGCTCCTTGTAGACTCTGGATATTAGCCCTTTGTCAGATGGATAGATTGCAAAATTTTTCTCCCATTCTGCAGGCTGCCTGTTCACTCTGATGATAATTTCTTTTGCTATGCAGAAGCTCTTAATTAGATCCCATTTGTCAATTTTGGCTTTTGTTGCAATTGCTTTTGGTGTTTTAGTCATGAAGTCTTTGCCCATGCCTATGTCCTGAATGGTATTGCCTAAGTTTTCTTCTAGGGTTTTTATGGTTTTAGATCTTACGTTTAAATCTTTAATCTATCTTAATTTTTGTATAAGGTGTAAGGAAGGGTCCAGTTTCAATTTTGTGCATATGGCTAGTCACTTTTCCCAATACCATTTATTAAATAGGGAATCCCTTCCCTATTGTTTGTCAGGTTTGTTGAAGATCAGATGGTTGTAAATGTGGGGCATTATTTCTGAGACCTCTATTCTGTTCCACTAGTCTATATATCCGTTTTGGTACCCGTACCATGCCGTTTTGGTTACTGTGGCCTTGTAGTATAGTTTGAAGTCAGGTGGCATGATGCCTCCAGCTTTGTTCTTTTTGCTTAGGACTGTCTTGGCTATACAAGCTCTTTTTTGGTTCCATATGAAATTCAAAATAGTTTTTTTCTAATTCTGTGAAGAAAGTCAATGGTAGCTTGATGGGGATAGCATTAAATCTATAAATTACTTTGGGCAGTATGGCCACTTTCATGATACTGATTCTTCCTATCCATCAGCATGGAATGTTCTTCCATTTGTTTGTGTCCTCGCTTATTTCCTTGAGTAGTGGTTTGTAGTTCTCCTTGAAGAGGTCCTTCATATCTCTTGTAAGTTGGATTCCTAGATATTTTATTCTCTTTGTAGCATTTGTGAGGAGTTCACTTATGATTTGGCTCTCTATCATTGGTGTGTAGGAATGCTTGTAATTTTTGCACATTGATTTTGTATCCTGAGACTTTGCTGAAGTTGCTTATCAGCTTAAAGAGTTTTTGGGCTGAGATGATGGGGTTTTCTAAATATACAATCGTGTCATCTGGAAACAGAGATAATTTGACTTCCTCTTTTCTATTTGAATATCCTTTATTTCTTTCTCTTGCCTTATTGCCCTGGCCAGAACTTGCAATACTATGTTGAATAGGAGTGGTGAGAGGGGCATTCTTCTCTTGTGCTGGTTTTCAAAGAGAATGTTTCCAGCTTTTGCCCATTCAGCATGATATCGGATGTGGGTTTGTTATAAATAGCTCTTATTATTTTGAGATATGTTCCATCAATACCTAGTTTGAGTGTTTTTAGCATGAAGGGGTGTTGAATTTTATTGAAGGCCTTTTCTGCATCTATTGAGATCACCATGTGGTTTTTGTCATTGGTTCTGTTTTTGTGATGCATTACATTTATTGATTTGTGTATGTTGAACCAGCCTTGCATCCCAGGGATAAAGCCAACTTGATCATGGTGGAAAAGCTTTTTAATGTGCTGCTAGATTCAGTTTGCAAGTATTTTATTGAGGATTTTTGCACTGATGTTCATCAGGGATACTGGTCTGAATTTTTCTTTGTTTTGTTGTGTCTCTGCCAGGTTTTGGTATCAGGATGATGCTGGCCTCATAAAATGAGTTAGGGAGGATTCCCTCTTTTTCTATTGTTTGGAATAGTTTCAGAAGGAATGGTACCAGCTCCTCTTTGTACCTCTGGTAGAATTCAGCTGTAAATCTGTCTGGTCCTGAGCCTTTTTTGTTTGGTAGGCTATTAATTACTACCTCAATTTCAGAACTTGTTACTGGTCTATTCAGGGATTCAACTTCTTCCTGGTTTAGTCTTAGCAGGGTGTATGTGTCCAGGAATTTATCCATTTTTTCTAGATTTTCTACTTTATTTGCATAGAGTTGTTTATAGTATTCTCTGATTGGTAGTCTGTATTTCTGTGGGATCAGTGGTGATCTCCCCTTTATCATTTTTTATTGTATCTATTTGATTCTTCTCTCTTTTCTTCTTTATTAGTATGGCTACCAGTTTATCCATTCTGTTAATCTTTTCAAAAAACCAGCTCCTGGATGCACTGATTTTTTGAAGGGTTTTTCATGTCTCTATTTCCTTCCGTTTTTCTCTGATCTTAGTTTATTTCTTGTTTTCTGCTAGCTTTTGAATTTGTTTGCTCTTGCTTCTCTAGTTCTTCTCATTGTGATGTTAGGGTGTCAATTTTAGATCTTTCTCACTTTCTTCTGTGGGCATTTTGTGCTATAAATTTCCCTCTACATACTGCTCTAAATGTGTCCCAGAGATTCTGGCATGTTGTGTCTTTGTTTTTATTGGTTTCAAAGAACTTATTTATTTCTGCCTTAATTTCGTTATTTACGCAGTAGTCATTCAGGAGCAGGTTGTTCAGTTTCCATGTAGTTGTGTGGTTCTGAGTGAGCTTCTTAATCCTGAGTTCTAATTTGATTGCACTGTGGTCTGAGACACTGTTTGTTATGATTTCTGTTCCTTTGCATTTGCTGAGGAGTGTTTTACTTCCAAATATGTGGTCAATTTTAGAATAAGTGCTATGTGGTGCTGTGAAAAATGTATATTCTGTTGATATGGGGTGACAAGTTCTGTAGATGTCTATTAGGTCCACTTGGTCCAGAGCTGAGTTCAAGTCCTGAATATCCCTATTAATTTTCTGTCTCGTTGATCTGTCTAATATTGACATAGGGTGTTAAAGTCTCCCACTATTATTGTGTAAAAGTGTCTCTTTGTAAGTCTTTAAGAACTTGCTTTTTGAATCTGGGTGCTCCTATATTGGGTGCATATACATTTAGGATAGTTAGCTCTTCTTGTTGCATTAATCCCTTTAGCATTATGTAATGCCCTTGTCTTTTTTGGTCTTTGTTGGTTTAAAGACTGTTTTATCAGAGACTAGGATTGCAACCCCTGCTTTTTTTTTTTTTTTTTTTGCTTTCCATTGGCTTGGTAAATCTTCCTCCAGCCCTTTATTCGGAGCCTATGTGTGTCTTTGCATGTAAGATGGGTCTCCTGAACACAGCACACTGATGGGTCTTGACTCTTTATCCAATTTGCCAGACTGTGCGTTTTAATTGGGGCATTTAGCTAATTTACATTTAAGGTTAATACAGTTATGTGTGAATTTGATCTTGTCATTATGATGCTAGCTGGTTATTTTGCCCATTAGTTGATGCAGTTTCTTCATAGTTTCGATGGTCTTTACATTCTGCTTCGTTTTTGCAGTGGCTGGTACCGGTTTTTCTTTTCCATATTTAGTGCTTCCTTCAGGAGCTCTTGTAAGGCAGGCCTGGTGGTGACAAAATCCCTCAGCATTTGCTTGTCTTTAAAGGATTTTATTTCTCCTTTGCTTATGAAGCTTAATTTGGCTGGATATGAAATTCTGGGTTAAAAACTCTTTTCTTTAAGAATGTAGAATATTGGCCCCCCACTCTCTTCTGGCTTCTAGGGTTTCTTCAGAGAGATCCCCTGTTATTCTGATGGGCTTCCCTTGTGGGTAACCCGACCTTCCTCTGTGGCTGCCTTTAACATTTTTTCCTTTATTTCAACCTTGGTGAATCTGATGATTGTGTGTCTTGGGGTTGTTCTTCTCAAGGAGTATCTTTGTAGTGTTCTCTTATTTCCTGAATTTGAATGTTGGCCTATGTTGCTAGGTTGGGGAAGTTCTCTTGGATAGTATCCAGAAGTGGTTTTCCAACTTGGTTCCATTCTCCCCGTCACTTTCAGGTACACCAAACGTAGTCCCATATTTCTTGGAGGCTTTGTTCATTCCTTTTCATTATTTTTTCTCTAATCTTGTCTTCTTGCTTTATTTCATTGAGTTGATCTTCAATCTCTGATATTCTTTCTTCCGCTTGCTCGATTCGGCTACGATACTTGTGTATGCTTCACGACGTTCTCATGCTGTGTTTTTCAGTTCCATCAGGTCATTTATGTTCTTCTCTAAACTGTTTATTGTAGTTAGATATTCCTCTAACCTTTTGTCAAGGTTCTTAGCTTCTTTGCATTGGGTTAGAACATGCTCCTTTAGCTCAGAGGAGTTTGTTATTACCCATCTTCTGAAGCCTACTTCTGTCAATTTGTCAAACTCATTATCTGTCCAGTTTTGTTCCCTCGCTGGCAAGGAGTTGTGATCCTTTGGAGAAGAAGAGGCATTCTGGTGTTTGGCATTTTCAGACTTTTTGCACAGGTTTTTCCTCATCTTCATGGATTTATCTAGCTTTGGTCTCTGCTGTTGGTGACCTCTGGATGGAGTGTTTGTTGGCTTGGTCATCGTTTTTTTTCTTGATGTTGATGCTATTGCTTTCTGTTTGTTAGTTTACCTTATAACAGGCCCCTCTGCTGCAGGTCTGCTGGAGTTTGCCGGGGGTCCACTCTAGACCCTGTTTTCCTGGGTATCACCAGCAGAGGCTGAAGAATAGCAAAGACTGCTGCCTGTTCCTTCCTCTGGAAGCTTCATCCCAGAGGGCACCCGCCAAATGCCAGCCAGAGCTCTCCTGTATGAGGTGTCTGTCGACCCCTGCTGGGGGGTGTCTCCCCGTCAGGAGCCTCAAGGGTAAGGGACCCCCTTGAGGAGGCAGTCTGTCACTTAGCTGAGCTCAAGCGCTGTGATGGGAGATCCACTGCTCTCTTAAGAGCCAGCAGGCAGAAACGTTTAAGTCTGCTGAAGCTGTGCCCACAGCCGCCCCTTCCCCCAGGCACTCTGTTCCAGGGAGATGGGAGTTTCATCTATAAGCCTCTGCCTCTGATTGGGACTGCTGCCTTTCTTTCAGAGATGCCCTGCACAGAGAGGAGGAACCTAGAGAGGCGGTCTGGCTATCATGGTTTTTTGGCACTGTGGTGGGCTCCACCTAGTCCGAACTTCCCAGTGGCTTTTTTCACACTGTGAGTGGAAAACCACTTACTCAAGTATCAGTAATGGTGGACGTCCCTCCCCCTACTAGGCTCGAGTGTTCCCCGTTGACTTCAAACTGTTATGCTTGCAGTGAGAATTTCAAGCCAGTGGATCTTAGCTTGCTGGGCTCCGTTTGGGTAGGATCCACTGAGCAAGACCACTTGGCTCCCTGGCTTCAGCCCCCTTTCCAGGTGAGTGAATGGTTCTGTTTCTCTGGTTCCAGGTGCCACTGGGGTACCAAAAAACTCCTGCAGCTAGCTTGGTGTCTGCCCAAATGGCTGCCCAAGTTTGTGCTTGAAACCCAGGACCCTGGTGGTATAGGCACCCAAGGGAATCTCCTGGTCCGCAGGTTGCGAAGCCTATGGGAAAAGTGTAGTATCTGGGCTGGATAGCACAGTTACTCATGGCACAGTCCCTCATGGCTTCCTTTGGCTAGTGGAGGGAGTTCCCCAACCACTTGAGCTTCCCGGGTGAGGCAACACCCCACCCTGCTTCTGCTCACCCTCTGTGGGCTGCACCCACTGTATAACCAATCCCAGTGAGATGAACCAGGTACCTCAGTTGGAAATGCAGAAATCACCCGCCTACTGTGTTGGTCTCACTGGGAGCTACAGACCAGAGCTGTTCCTATTTGGCCATCTTGCCTGGGAATCAACCAGTTTAAATTCTTTTAAACATTTACTTAAAAAAACAGAAGCTCTAACAGCGAAGACAGAAAACAAACATGTATATAGGGGTCCTCTATAACCACAATTCAAATGTCTGAGAGAGGGCTTCACAGGTTCCAAAGCATTTACATTATCTTCTCCAAAGCTCACAATAGCTTTATGAAGTAGAAAGACGTCATTATTTTCTTTTGAAGTTAAAGAGGCCCCTAGAGGTAAATAATTTGTGAATAAAATTTCATGCTGGTGAGGAGCAGAATGGCAACTGGAATTTAGGTCTTTAGGCTTATTGATAAACGCTTCCAATTTTTCACTTTGAAAATGTGTTAAAAAATACTTGAAAAACTAAGAACTTGAACTTCTTTAAATAATTCTCTAAAATGCCACACAACTACTTAAATATAGTAAATATTCTTAGGTTTATGTTTTTAGTATGTAAAGAATAAATACTTCAAGGATAAATAAGTTCAGGTGTCATCCTTAAGTCCGAAAGCCATTTATTAAAAGACAAAGTGGAGGATGATGGGAGACAGCAGGCAGGGAAAAATGGGAAAAGACCACAGCATTTCCTTATTATGGATATTCAGAAAATATTCAGAAGAACCTCGAGCCCCTGGACAGCAAACAAAGTTCTAAGGGCTTTACTCTTTCAAAAAGCCTAGAATTTTATCTGTACCATCCTATCATACACATACGTATTTACTTCAGATCTTCTGTATAATTTATAAAGCCCTAAAATTCTTAGAAATAGCTTTTAATGATTATAGAAATGCTTTAGGAAGTATGATATCTTATTCAATTCACTTTTTGTAAAAAGATTGTTCTGAACTTCCTACTGCTATCAAATCTTTTTAGGGGAAATGGAGCACATATTCATTTAAATTATCTTCTTATTTTAGTTTACTGGGCTCTTTAATCAATAAAATAAGTTTTTACTTTTGTTATCCTTTCTGTCCCATTCCACTACTGAGTTCAGCTTGACTAGAACTTTTTTCTATTGTCTATACCAGCACTTCCCAAAGTGGGTACCAAGGATCACTAGTGATAGAGCGAAGAAGCGTTAATGCAAACAAACAAAAGTAAAGGGAATTTTGCTAAACAATGCATAAAAAATTCCTGCCTTGGAAAGTCACAAAGGATACTAACATATAAAAAGCTTTAGAAATCCCGTACCATGTTTAATTTTGCTTAGTCCATTCTCACCAAATTTTTATTTTATCAGCCCCATTATAACAAGAAAAATCTTGCATTACCAAACTGGCTACATTGCAACATTTTCAGTGAAACCCAACTCAGTATAAATCACATAACATGATCATAAAGTCCAACATGCATCTTAGTGACACATATATAAGGTTGCCTAGATCTTGCCAGACAGTGTCTCTTTGAGGAAAGGGGAACATTTAACATGATTTTCAGTTAGAGAATTATCGGTTTATTTTTTTTCTTTGAAGGAGCTTCCTGGCCAATCAAAGCTCCAACCAGACAAGTTAAGGCCTAGATTTACTACACAGGTATAAAAAACTAAACACAGAGCTAATATCAGTTTAATACCTTTTATCTTTAAACGCTAATTTCTCCAATTGGCTTCTCCAAATTATATCATCCTCTGTTTTATTGAAGAACATCAGCTTCACTTTCCTTAAAAGAAAAACAAAAACTCAGAAATAATTAATTACATGTAAAATATGCACAAATGGCAAGTCTAAAGTGAACCAGCGTGAATGTTTTAGTGCCCAGTAGGTAATTAAAAATCATCAAAAACTGAAATGAGATAAAAGAACCTACTTAATACCTAGTATTAGAGGAGGCAGAGTAAGAAATGATGAATGAGGAAATGGTAACATGTCTATTAAGGTCCAGTGAGTAATCAACTTAGAATACCTTATACTAATATAACAGCCTCAAAAAGGATAGTAATTAGAGACAAAATTACATACCTGAGACTGGGTATATCAGTCAAAGCATAATTCAGTATTTTAACCATTGGAGTGAAGCCTGTTCCAGCTGCCAACAAAAAGAGATCTTCTAATTCTTGGAACTTGGATATTTTAAAATTGCCCTCAGGACTGCTTACAGAAACAAAATCTCCTAAACAATGAAATACAAACTAAATCAGAAAAAAAACACAAACAAAACAAAAAACCCAGCTGGGAAATTAAGAAGCCAAAAGTAACTGAATTTAAAACACTAAGGAGTAACAGTATAAACACTTAACTTCCAGACTATGGATCAGTCTTTAAGATAAATAAGTAGTCTTAAGGATACTCATTAGGCCCCTAAGTGTGTCTGAATTATATCATTACAGTCAAATTAATAATGAGGTTTTATGGTATAATTTCCCACCACTATTTTCCCAAACCATCAGAAGTCTGAAATTTACAAACTACTGCAAAGTACTTATCCACAAATTATCAATAAAGGATTGATTGCTAAACTAAATTTTAAGTACTTCAAAAGCAGAGTCCACATATATCTGTCTTACATGGTACAGAGTAAAGAATAGATATTCACTATTTACATATTGATTATTAACCATAGTAACAGGATTAGTAGGAGAGAAAATTGAAATAGAAATGTATTCTAAAATCTTATGTTGATAAACATACCAACTTCTCTTCCACCAAATTTTTGAAAAGACCTATTAATTAAGAAAGGCTGTTCTGAGTTTAATTCCCATAAAAACAAAGCAAGATCAGAAATGCAGTCAACTATACTTAGAGCATGCCACTTTCCAATCTAGCATCAACACATTTGAGAAATCAGTGCCCATTTTCTACAGTCCAGTTGATATAATCACCATGTACCATTCATATAAGAAAATTATCTTTAGGACTAGATTCAGAAACTTGAAATGTAATCTTAAAAATGAAAAATAAAGCTGTGTATAATTTTTGAATGATTTAAAATACTCTATTTTAAAATGCTTGGATGCTCACAATTTTTCCTTTGTTTTCCATTGCAGGATAGTAAGAATCTTGCAGTAGTTGATGAAGTAAGTATTTGAAAACAGGGCTGGGCGTAGTGGCTCACGCCTGTAATCCCAGCACTTTGGGAGGCCAAGGCAGGTGGATCACCTGAGGTCGGGAGTTCAAGACCAGCCTGACCAACATGGAGAAACCCTGTCTCTACTAAAAACACAAAAAATTAGCTGGGCATTGTGGCACATGCCTGTAATCCCATCTACTCGGGAGGCTGAGGCAGGAGAATCGCTTGAACCCAGGAGGCGGAGGTTGCTGAGGCAGGAGAATCGCTGGAACCCAGGAGGCGGAGGTTGCGGTGAGCCGAGATCGCGCCATTGTACTCCAGCCTGGGCAACAAGGGCAAAACTCCGTCTCACAAAAAAAAAAAAAAAAAACAAAAAAAAACAAACAATAGAAGCTCCTTGTTATAGTTTGAAAAACACTGTAAGATTAGAATGTCCTTAGGAAAGCCAGATGGTTGTTTACTAAAGAAGCCTCAGAGGACAGTATTAACTTGGTAACTTTTACCCACAGCCCAGTCTTTCCAATGCTAACAAAATTGATTAGACTCATGTAAGATAACTGATGCTAATCAAATTCAGAAGAGATTAAAGCACACATGCCAGAATGGCACAGCTGGGGTTACATGTATCTAGTGACCTGAACATTACATGTCCCATTGGGGATATCTTGTTTCCAGTATCAGAACACATGGAAAGCCAAATTAATCATGTAAAATCATGCTGCTTAGTGAACATGGGATTGAAACAGAGATGGATAATTGCATGGGTTCATTCATTTAATGTACAACTCTCTAAGTGACACAAATATTTGTGCCATGTTGAGCCTCCCTAAATGAAGCTGAAATAATACTTCATCTTGTTCTTCGAGCTTTCCCTTTCCACACTCTAGGACAACTCTTCACCCTGCTATGTTTGCAAAAATCTCCATAAATAGGCTGTAATACCATTCCTTAAGTTTCCACTTACTGTATTATAATTATGTGTCAGTCCTTCTTTCACAAGGTGACAGTCACCTTCACTAGATTTGTAGGTACTCCAAAATACTTCAGGTTCAAATTCATATAAAATATTTTGGTTTATGTAACCAAGGATGACTAATCATCTCTCTTATGTGAAGTAGATATAATTAGCAGAATCATATCTACTACATTTCAGAAAGTAATGTAATTTTGTTTATTTCCAAATTTCAGTGATCCACTTCACTGATATCCCAAAATATTGCTAATGCTGCCTTGGAAAGAGGAACACTTTTGCCATTAGGTAAAAAGCAGTGAAAAGAAAATACAGAAAAAGGAGTAAGAGACACCAAAAGGGAGCAGAAGCAAGGGAAGTTTTTAAATCTTAATATATCTCATTATAGTTCTTTATTCATTCTTTCAAAGTACCTTTACTGGCTGGGCACAGTGGCTCACACCTGTGATCCCAGCACTTTGGGAGGCCAAGGTGGGCCAATCACCTAAGGTTAGGAGTTCAAGACCAGCCTGGCCAACATAGTGAAAACTCATCTCTACTACTTAGTCAGCGTGGTGGTGTGTGCCTGTAATCCCAGCTACTTGGGAGGCTGAGGCAGAAGAATCACTGAATCCAGAAGGCAGAGGTTGCAGTGAGCTGAGATCAAGCCACTGCACTCCAGCCTGGGCGGCAGACCGTCTCAAAAATAAAACAAACAAACAAAAAAACAAAGTACATTTACTGACAGCCTATTATGTACCAACTGCCATGCCAGGTGTTGGAAATACAAAGATAAGACAATTTCTGCTCCTAAACTCAGTCTTCTAATTGAGGAATATATTTATTCTTATAATAGAGCTACGAACAAACTGTTGTTATTAGGGGTTTCAGGGGAGGAGGAGGGCTCCATAAAGTGATATTCTGTTTGGGTCTTTTTATTTATTTTTATTTATTGTTATTATTTTTTTGAGAGTCTCGCTCTGTTGCCCAGGCTGGAGTACAGTGGCATGATCTTGGCTCACCGCAACCTCTGCCTCCCAGGTTTAAGTGATTCTTCTGCCTCAGCCTTCCAAGTAGTTGGGATTACAGATGCCCGCCACCATACCTGGCTAATTCTTGTATTTTTAGTAGAAACGGAGTTTCCCCATGTTGGCCAGGCTGGTCTCAAACTCCGGACCTCAAGTGATCTGCCTGCCTCAGCCTCCCAAAATGCTGGGATTACAGGCATGAGCCACCGCACCCAGCCCATGTTTGGGTCTTTTTAAAAAAGTACTTGACAGGTAAAGAAAAGGTTGATGGGCATCTTGGGTGTGGCAACTGCATGTAACTGTGAATGAGGATGACAAATCTGTGGAACTCTGAGTAGCACAAGTATTTTTGTATAGCAAGAGATGAAGCTGGAGAGATTATCAATGTCTATGCAGGTCATGCAGTATAGATAATGGGGACCCATCAGAGGTTTCAAAGCTGCAAAGCAGCCAGGGTCAATTGTGAGAAAACAGTTAGAAGCCAACAAAGATATGATGAAGGCTTACTATAAGACAGTGGCAGAAGAGGTAGCTGAAAAAGCCATTGAGATGTATACTCAACAAAATTTAGTGGCTGACTGGACTGGGAGAGAGAAAGTGGGAAGAAACAAGGCTGATTTGAGTTTCCAGATTGGATCAAGGATGAACAGTGATGCTGCAAATAATAAAAACAGGGAATATGGAGGAAGGCCATGCTGGGTGGGACAAAGAGAAGATAACTTTGGTTGTAGACATGTTGAGTTAAAGATATCTGATAGACTCCTACATGGAGATAACAAGAGGGCAATCTGATCCAATCTAGAGCACAAATGAGGTTACAAAAATGTAACAATACTAACCAATCTGAAGACGATCAAGCTCTGGTGTGAAGAGTCCAGTGTGATAGATTTTTATCAAAAAATAGATGTATTTATTGTTGGGAAGAACTGGTTCCTTGAACTCTGAGAGTAAGGAACCAGATACAGGTGTATATGGCTTTACTATTTCTGTACCTAGAAAAAAAAATCACAGCAAAAAAATTAAACTCTAAAAATCCAAAAACCTCTTCATGAAGATGAAACGTCCAAATTTTATGATACCATCAGTATATATTTAAAACTATATACCTAATGGGTATATAATTCTAATGATTTTTCTATATGTATATAGTATATACGTATATATACCCCAAGCCTGTATGTGCCGAAACAATTTTCACAAATCAATATTGTACCCATAATATAAACAATGTTTTTATTATGTATAGTCTAATTTAATAGAAATATATGGTAATAAGTTTAGACAACCACCTATTCCATCAGCAAATAAACTTTGTAATGGGCCACAACAAAAACCGCATCAAAAATTTACCATGGAGATGTTAAAAAAAGTATTTACCTTATAATTTTAATTATACACCAAATTTTTAAAAATGGTTACTGATGACCAGTGGGATCATTTAGGGGAGAAAAAGGAAGAAATTTCACTTTTTACTTCACGTACTTTAAATTGTTTTAATATTTTAACATATTACATATTACTTTGGTAACTGAATAAAAAGAATGTTAATCCAGATATTTCTAAGAATATATTATTTTCTTAAAGAGTAAAATAAATAACTCATTTTATTTTAGGTAGCCAAATCCCAAAGAGAAGAATCATCACATGTTTGAAAGACCAAAAATTTTATGCATGGCTCCTTAATGTATACAAAATACATATATTAATTAAAATGCATTGGCAATAACTGGAGAAGATACCAGCTCTTGAATTAGGTAACCAGGCATTAGTGATGAAAAAGAGAAAACCAGCCATTAGTGACAAAAAACAGAAAACCTTAACAGTGCCTCATCATAATATATCTACTAAGACATAGCTGGTAACATTTTAGACAATTGCCGGAAACACTACAGCTGACAGGAGAATTTTACTGTTTGCAGCTTCAAAAGGCGAAGAAAATGTTGGACATCAATAACAAGGGTATTCAAAACAAGTGAGGTAAATTTAGGATAAAAATGAAAGAAAGAAGAATTCATATTTATACATTTATAGAGCTTCTTATACTGGTAGCACATAGAATAAAATCATTTCCAATCATTCGCTCATTTAAAATTTTATAGATTCAACTTCATAAATGATACAACCCTAAGTAGCTACTAAGAGACACCAGTATGAGCTTCTAGTAGTTGTCTTCATGGAAGACTATTTGTGCAGTCTCTCATCTCTTTCATTTAGGGTTTTGTCAGTCATAAATTACAATGCTGGTGGAATCATCTGTCTAACCTACTGGCAATATCTTTGTTCCACATGATAATATGGTCCAGCTATAGTTCCAACATGTAGAACACGTTGCAGTCACAAACCTAGATTCTGACTATCACTAAATCTAGCTGCCTGGAAACATTTATTAATAACGTAAATGGCTGTTTTCTAGAAAGAACAGTACTGATTTTGAACTGCTTATAAAAGAAGAAAATGTGTCCCAAAGCCTCTATTCACCTTACCTGTAATAGGTAGCTTGAGGTAAACATGTTGCCCAATGGGCACTTGAAGATGAGTGCTTGGTGGCAGCATCAAACAGAAAAGCCTCGTATCATGAGTAACATTTTCCTTGGAAATTAACTGGCACTTTCTGTAGTACAAACCTAAAAAGTGATTCATTTTCTCTTATTGATACATAAATTAATAAGAAGTAATACTAAACCACTAAGAGAAAGCACACACTCAGCTTCTGTTTTCTAGAAAGCTTCAACTTCACTAAAATGCCTATACATTTAAAAAATTAATCAATATTTTAAGGTTAATTTTTCCATTTTATTTCCTGAGATATCTGTTGACCAAGACCTGTAAATACTTCTATAACTTGAAAGATGAACTTAATGAGTGTTATTTCCTCACATCTGTTATTATAGCATGTTAAACCATTATGTTCTAAAAAAAAAAAAAAAAAAAAACCCTAATTTTATTTGATAATGAATAAGTTTACATTGTAAAGTCTTTAAAAAAAATTTTTTTTTTAAGAGATGAGGTTTCACTATGTTGCCCAGGCTAGTGTCAAACTTCTGGACTCAAGCAATCCACCCACCCTGGCTTCCCAAAGTGTTGAGATTACAGGCATGAGCCACCGTACATTCTAAAATCTTTTCTTACACAATGGAAAAGTCCTGAAGCTCAAGCCTTTAAGGCTTAACAACAGTAGCACTATTAAGCAATTTTAGAATATCTCTTTGACAAAGGCAAGAAGATATACATTCTTGTGTCTCTATGTTTGTGTGTATGTATTTTATATATATGATTAGAGAACATTTTAACTGTCACAAAATGATTAAAATAAAAATTTTTATGCTTAAAGGTGTAGGTTTTGGCATCTGGAAAATTAATACAAGTGAAAAGCTGAAGATGGTAGGATTAGGATTATGGTACTAATATACAAATAGATAAAAAGAATCAAATATTTTTATAAATACTAGAGAAATTTGAAATTAATATCCCAAGCTCAGAAAATATTGTTTGTATACAGAGCAAATAATACCATTTGAATTAGAAGAATTTATTATAGAAGTTCTGAAATAATTAAGATTTTCACTTGTACATTCTCTTTGAACATAAATAGCACATCAGAAAAATGTGAAGATATTAACTTTTTATTTCCTCTCTCAAAATAGTATTTACAGAGATGTAAAGGAATAAACCCTGATAATATATTTCTTATTCTAGTTATTCTCTTTTTTTAACCCAAAAATATTCAAGTAGGTGCAGAAATATTTTCTCCAGATCTTAGAAAGTGAAGAGCCAACAGCTAATAATCAACGCTTAGTGGAAAACTGAAATTCACATATAATCCTAAGAAATCATTTTAGTCACAAGTGAATCCAACTTCCCTTCTCTCTTTTGCTCCCCACAGATCAGTCACTCAATTTTCCACCTGCTATCATGGTAGCAGTAAGTATATAAGCTTAGACTACACCACTTTATGCAAAGACCCTGGAGTATCACTAGAGGTCACCTCACTCTAGTGCCAGGGCACAAGTTTGGACCAGATTACGGCTAATAGTCCACCCTAAAGTTATCCTAGAAGGCCTAACAAGCACTGGCCTAACCAAAGGGTCAAAGGACATAGGCCCATGCACAAAGAGAAATGAAGGTGCAAATGATCTCTTTATTTCTTTTTCCAGACCCTTTCTGGAACCCACAGTAAGAATACAACTAGAGACCCACACACTATATACATGTAAATATTTAACAGTTATAAATCGGACAAATAACTGTCAAAGTATGTTCTATGCTATATCTTGAAATATACAGCTTCACAAGGTCCTAGAAGGCTAGGTTCAAATTTGGGATTCTTAAACTCCTCAGAATATCAGTGAAATGGCAGAGGAATGAGACCTGCACTCCCACTGCCTGCCCCCATTGTCTTTTCATCCTTGGCTGTCTGACTCTGAGTAGGGGCTTAAATGGGTATGGATACATTAACCCACAGGCTCAAGCTCATGCACTAGCTTTTCACATAAACAGCCCTGGCCACTCCTTGGATAGAAGTAGATTTGGGGTCGTTTGGGCAGGGAATTCCATGGTTCTAGATACCTAGAGGGTGAAGTTGAAAGAAAGAGGATGAGCTCCAGGTGGATACTTCGTGGTCTTGTAATACTCCTTACCTTGTGGGAGGGGTATGGCTGTGGCTGGAGATAGTCATGTGGGGCTCTCCAAGTGTGGAACCCAGGGCAGGTGCCCTTCTTGCGCAGGTCTAAGGACCACAGTGTTGTTTTCTTCTAATAAAATCTAGTGCATATCATTTTGATAACTTTACAGCTAGATGAAAATGCTCACCTTCTGGACTGACAATTTCTACTCTAGCATATGCTAGAAAAGTTTGCTATAGTAACTATGCAACTCTCCAGTGATATTTAAAACACAAGGAAATACTGGGTTACAGTGATTTACTGACTTTCCTTGTTAGAGAGTTGACACAGCATTCTTGTTATTTAACACTACTGAGATAATTTCAATGTTTTACCCACAAAAGGCTGACTATAATTTCAAAAGAACATCCTAACTATAGGTTCTAAGAATTTTAAGACAGTCTTCATCTTTCAATTGCATCAAGGAGAAAGATAGCACAGACAGATGGGAACTGCAGTATATAAGATAAGAAAAAAGTATAAAGCAGATGGCACTAACTACTTCAGTCTGCACAATGCCATTATTTAACTGTCGGCTTTTTGGCTTTCTAAGCACAGGTAATTATACTAAAAAATGAGAAACTGAAAACAAAGACAGTAAAACAAAAACAAGACAAAAACATTACTGCCCCAAATACCTAACTTATTTGAATTAAATACATACAATTAATATTGAGATACTCAGGGTAAGGCTGAAATACTGAGGATAATAAGACTATTTGAGCATACTTTTTTCTTAATGTTAAAAAGAAACTGTATTTTCCCTTTTAAAAAATAGAATTTCACAAGGCCAAAACAGAAAACACAGGTAAAGTCTTCAATGGGAGACAGAAGAGAAAGAGAAGACTGCACTAGGAGTCCACACTGCCTTCAACTGGCTTCTCCTTCTTGCACTTTTGAAGCACTTAGTTACTCTTACTTTCCCTGCTGGAAACAGAAGCTTATAGAAGTTAAAAAGCTTGTCCAACATCTCAGGGCATCTAGAAAAGATGTGGGATGGAGTAAGAAGCTATTAGGGTTTCTTGTCCCAACTCAGTAGGCCTTGTTTAAAAAGTTTGAGAACATGATTAGTAATTATTAGTAGCCAATCACTATAGACAAGTTGTGGATGCAATGGAAAAGCTCTCGAAGGAAATTTAAAGTCCTACTTCAGTGAGCACATGAATGATACGATAAGAAAGCAAAATAGCCTTATTGCTGATTTGTAGAAAGTTTGAGTGGTCTGGATAGATGAAACCAGCCAGAACACTCCCTTAAGCCAAAAACCTGATTCACAGCAAGGTCCTAACTCTCTTCAATTCTAGAAGGGCTGAGAGAGGTGAGGAAGCTATAGAAGCAAAGTCGGAAGCTAGAAGAAGTTGGTTTATGAGGTTTAAAGAGAGAAGCTATCTTCATGACATACATCTCCACCAGAGTTCTTGGGTGACTAGGTGCATTGTCAATGAATGACAACAATTCGAAAGGTATCTTTTTTTTTCCACATAGTAAGTCTCAACAGTGGGCTTCAAATATAGAAGTTTCACCATTCTAGATGCCATTAAGAACATTTGAGATTTATGGGAGGCAGTCAAAATAGCAACATTAACAGGAATTTGAAAGGTGATTCCAATTCCCACGGATGGCTTTGAAGGGTTCAAGACTTCAGTGGAGGAAGTCACTGCAGATGTGGTGGAAATACAGCAAGAGAACTAGAATTAGAAGTGGAGCCTGAAGATGTGACTGAATTGCTGCAATCTCATGATAAGGCTTGGAACAGATGAGGAATTGCTTCCTAGGGATGAGCAAAAAATGTGGGTTATTGAGATGGAATCTACTCCTGGTAAAGATGCTGTGAAATGTTGTGGAAATGACAACAGATAATTTAGAATGATACATAAACTTAATTGATAAAACAGCAACAGAGTTTGAGAGGACTGACCCCAATTTTGAAAGCAGTTTTATTGTGAATAAAATGTTATCAGAGAATCTTTTGTGAAAGAAAGGGTAATCGATGTGAGCAAACTTCATTTTTTCTTAAGAAATTACCACAGCTACCCCAACCTTCAGCAACCACCACCCTGATAAGTCACCAATCATTAGCATCGAGGCAAGACTCTCCACCAGCAAAAAGATTATGATTCACTGAAGACTCAGATGATTGTTAGCATTTTTTAGCAATATATTGTTTTTTAAATTAAGATGTGTAAGTTGTTGTTTAGACATAATGCTATTGCATACCTAACAGACTAAAGTATAATGTAAATATAACTTTTACATGCACTGGGAAACCAAAAAAATGGTGTGACTTGCTTTATTGTGATACTCCATTGCGATGGTCTGGAACCCAACCCACAACATCTCCAACATATGCCTGTAAGTGGCTGTTCACATATCAAAATTGTGAGACCTTTCTTTTTTTTTTTAATCTTGTTTCCTAAGACAATTGACTGGGTTATTTGTTGGCAAATCTTTAAAATTACCTTGGTTTGGTGATCCAAGATTCCACATTAAAGACAATTATCAATTAAGATAAAAATGCTAATGTTACCTTGTATATAGAAATAGCAATTCAATTATCTATTGATTTCTGACCCTTATTAGAGAAGTTCCTCAGCCATCTCTTTCTCTATTGCTTTCTCTCCCCCTGCCTCTTTCTCCCACATAACCCCCACAGCTACTCACTCATAATCTTCATTTCCGGGAAGAAAAAAATTAATTGGAAGCATCACACTTATAAATTATATGGGTTCAATTCATACAATTTAAAATATTGACCTACTACATCTGGATTGAAGGTAAAAATGAAAGTTTCTCTTCTCTGGTTGATGTTCTTTCTGATATATGAATCCTTCATGTAAGGATCTTCTAGATTTGACATGAGAAAACATTATATTAAAAGTTTTTCAACTTATATGCTTGTTTTCAAATTCTTTTAGCTAAGAAAGTAGTAAGACACAGCCAGCATACTATTGTCATAAAGTCAATAATTACAGCAATACATATTGAAAATCTAGGAACCACATAATTGGCTGTAAATCTTTAAGGCTACTCAAAGCAAGTTAATTATAATATTTTGCTGATGTAATCATTCGGCTTTGCTAGTGAATAAAATAACCTACAGTTTTTGTCATGATTTAAGGAGAAGAAAGGAGAAAGATGAAATTATCTTTGTTAATGCAGTGAAACAAAAATATCTCCTAAACTCCAAGTCATTTTCCAAAGTGGAAAACCTTCACTGAAAAACACATTACAGCTCCAATTTCAACCAAGAAAGCTAAACCTTTCTTTTTTTATGGTGGTTCAGGATTCAAGAAAAAATTTACAGCAGAAATAAAAGAATGGAAATCCTCAAGAAATTACAGAGAATATCCGAATGATGGTTGTTCTAACTAGTTATTTCCAAATGGAGGTCAGCCCAAGTTCTCAGTATCATTTATTTCTTGGACTTGGCTTTTACCTGGTTTGCTATGATTTTTCAATCACTAGATAAGAAAGATAATTTCAGGGAAAGAGATTTCACCCTAAAAATACCTTTTCATTTCCATTGTCCCTTTTCTATTCTTTTCTGATCTGCTATATCACACTATCATTTCTCTATGTCCTCTCTCCTTACCTAATACCAAAAAATTCAGACCTCTTGCTCTGGTAAAATTAACCCATTAGAACTTTCCTACATGCCACTTACATTTTTCTCTCTCTACATCTAACAAAATGCCTGGCCTAATATGCAACCAGTAATGACCTGTAGCTCTACCTGGAAAGTCCAAAATAGTTTTTTGTTTTTTTCTGAAAGCCATGGACCTCACTTTGAAAATACTGCTTCAAATTCACTTCCTTGAGGCAGTCATTCAAGGCCAAATTCATCTGTATCTATTCACTTGGGGCTACCACAAAACATGTTTAGTTTGTACTGTATAACTTATCCTTGTCAGCCTATTTCCTTATAAAAGTGTTCTTCAATTTCATGTTTGCTTATTTTCTATCTTCCACGTGGGAAACTAAATTTCCCATACTCTTTGTTTCATTCCACAGTGCCTAAAACAGTCTTCTACACACAAGATGTACTCAAAATAAGGCTGCCTCATGCTTTTCTGAAAATTAGCTACAAATATATTTTCATAAGTGTGAATTAAAAAGAAATACTGGTCTGTGTCCCTGGTTCCTGACACACAACTCCTAAAATCCTTGTAAACAGAGACACTAAAAGAATCTTCTGTTCTAATATTTGGTCTTTAACCCTGGTTCCTGACACTAAGCTCCTAAAATTTTTTGTAATTTCCTAAGTACTGTAAGTGTCTTAACAGAATTCCGAAATCCCTGCAATTTCCTGGGTGATAGGAGCATCTTTTGTTCTAATGGGGAGACTCCTGGTAGGCTCCCGGATAGCCTCAAGATGGGACCTGTCTGCCTGGGAAACCAACCATGTGATTAAAGGATTGGAACCTGCAGCCCCCTTCCTAGACCTCTGAGGACAGGACAGGCTGAAGGTTAAGCTGCTCACCAATGGTCAATGATGTAGTCAATCACACCTACATAATAAAGCCCCCATAAAAACCCAAAATGACATGGTTTGAAAAAGCTTGTGGAAAGCTGAACACATGAAAATGTTTGGAGGATGATGCAATCACTGAGGTCATGGAAGCTCTGTGCCCCTTTTCACATATTTGCCCTACGCATTTCTTCCATCCAGTTATTTACTTGTATCCTTTGTAATATCCTTTATAGTAAAATAATAAACTTACATGTTTCCCTGAGTTTTGTGAGCCATGCTAGCAAATTTTTGAACCCAAGAAGGAGGTTGTGACAACACTGATTTATAGGTGGCTGGTCAGAAGCATAGGTCACAACCTGGAATTTGCAACTGGCATGTGAAGTAGGGGGCAGTCTTGCGGGACTAAGCCCTTAACTTGTGGGGTCTGCCCTAAACTCCAGGATGTATCAGACTTGAGTTAAATTGTAAGACAGACAGTTGGAGTTGCTGTAGAATTGGTTGTTGGTGAGAAGAAATTTCACATTGTAGTGTTCTGAGTTGAGAAGTAAGACTAGGAAAAAGTTTGTTTTTTCCTATCTCATGCAATAAATTATATATGATAATTTTATATATTTAAAGAAGATAAACTGAATACATGCAGTTAGTTCCTTCTGAATCCCCTAAAACAACAAGAAAAAGGGTTTTTGCATGTGTGTTTGATTTTTAAGGCATAAGCCCACACAGACAGAAAGAATGGAAATCAGAGACAAAGGCAACAAACTTCAGGAGCTGACAAGGCAGAGAGAAGACTGGTAAACGACTCAACAGACTAAAGATAGCTGAATGCTAAGCCAGAAGTGTAGAAAGCCAAGAACCAACATACTTATAATACAAAATTCCTTTAAGGCTCAGAAACTGGCAGGACTAAGTACCTCTGGCATCAGAGTCAAGAATTAAAATTACTTTCTCAATACAAGTTCATTTAAGAAGCTTGGATAGGTCTTCCCATCCCCTTGAAGTCCTCCCTACTTAGCACAGCCACATGACTGACACTTCCCCATATCAGCAAAATATAAGAAGTTTGCACTCTAGAGGGTAAACAAGGGGTCTCTGGATTGGGTCTATGCTATAGACTGAATTGTGTCCCCTCGCCAAATACATATGTTGAAATCATAACCCCCAGTACCTCAGAATGTGACGATATTTGGAAACGGGGTCTTCACTTAAAAGGTAATTAAGCTGGTTCTAATTCATTGTGACTGGTATTTTTATAAAGAGAGGACATTAGGACACAGACACACAGAAGGAAGACCATTTAAAGAAACAGGAAAAAAGGAGGCCATCTACAAACTAAGGGAAGAAGTCTCAGAAGAGACTAACTCTGCCATAGACACTTAGTCTGTAGTAGTTTGTTACTGCAGTCCTAGCAAACTAATATCATATTCTAAGAAAAAAAAAAAAAAGAAAGAAAATTAAGTGACGCTTACAGATATACCAGAAGCTAGGCCCAGCCTTCTTCCCCACATGGCTTCTGAAATGCTGGGTACAAGGTAGGAGATTGTTCACTCTAGGGACTCTTGGCTTTGGACTTTTCCCAAAGAAATGTTCCAGCCATATAGTGAATATAACCGTTGGCAAGCCACACCCACATGCACAGTTTCCAATTAGTTTTACAGTCCTACCCTGAAATATGAGCAGATAGTAAAAGATTAGGAAACATTCAAAGAAAGCATTTAATATTAAAGACACTATAACAAACAAAAAACAACGAACCTGAGGGACACAGAAGTTATACAGTGAGAAGAAAACATTACCAGTCATTCTTTAAAAGATAAGCTAATAAGAATAGGATGCTAAAACAAAGGAAAAGAAATCAAAGGAGTTACAGAAGTTAAAAATATGAGTAGAAATGAGTAACTCAATAGAAGAGCCAGAAGACATAGCTGAAGACATCTCCCAGAAAGTAGAACAAAAGGACAAAACTGAAAATAAGAGAGAAAAGATAAGGTAATTAGAAGACTAGTTAAGGAAGTTCAATATGTAGAAAGTAAAACAGACCATGGGGAGAAGTAAAACCAATAATAGTTTCCAAGAACTGAAGGTCATACGTTTCTATATTGAAAAGATTAGCACAAAAAATGTATGCCCAGTAAGAAGGATAAAGAATCATCCATGTTCTGGCACATCATTGTGAAAGTCCAAAACACTTAGAACAAGGAGTAAATACTACCAATTTCCAAAGAGAAAATATAGGATATGTTCATTTTGCAAAATATCATCAAGTAGAGCACTTCTAATATGCACCCTTTTCTATATATACGTTAAACTTAGATAAAAAGCTTTTTAAAAATGAAAAGAAATGAATGGTACTATCTTTTAGAAAAGATATGGTTTGGATCTGTGTCCCCATCCAAATCTTAGGTTGAATTGTAATCCCCAGTGTTGGAGGCAGGGCCTAGTTGGAGGTGACTGGAGCATGGGGGCGGATCCTTCATGAATGGTTTAGGAACACCCTCTTGGTGGTGTTCTCATGACAGAGTTCACACAAGATCTGGTGTTTAAAACTGTGTAGCACCTCCCCCATCTCTCTCCTCTTCCTTCTCCAGCCATGTAAGATGTGCCTGTTTTCCCCTCACCTTCTGCTATGATTGTAAGTTTCCTGAGTCCTGCCCAGAAACCAAGCAAATGCCAGCACCATGCTTCCTGTACAGCCTGTAGAACCGTGAGCCAATTAACCTCTTTTCTTTATAAATTATCCAGTTTCAGGCATTTCTTTAAAGCAATGGGAAAAGAGACTAATACAAAAAGTAAACTGAGAAACTAGTTTAATTAAGAAGAAAAACATATCTTCCTCAATAGGAAAAATATCAAGCAGACATACAAAGCATAAACTTAAACTTGTTTTTGTATCTTCACAAAAGGGGACCTGAAAGAGTAAATGGTTGATCAACAGTCTAAGCACAAGTGGCCTTCTCCATTCAGGTATCATTATGTAATGACTTCACTACGCCTACACATTAGATACTAGAGTCTGAAATTTACTTCTACGGGAAAAAAAAGCAGGACAACAGACACAATGTCCCTTTCAAACTTCCTAGAGATGGATACAAGGGTCCTTCAGCTCATTTCAAAGCAGCCTTACAAACTCTGGTACATCTGTACAACAATTTCATGAATGTGAAATTAACATAACAAAAGAACACAGCATACCTGTATCTTTCCTTGGAATAAGTGAATTATGATTCTCCAGAGGATGGCCAAGAAAGTCCCAAGAAGTATTCTCTTTTTTTTTAAGAACAATCTCTATTTTTCCCACACTCTCAACAACCCGCACTGAAAAGAAGATAAATTCCATTTGTATTCATCGATATTAAATACAAGATTTTATTTTAAAACCAGTATTTCTCAAATAGTACAAATGTCTTGATCCAATATGAATGGTACTGATTATTAGTGGGATAAATAAGATTCTGTTTACGTATTCAATCACAATCATAATTGTTTATGCTTTATATGCTTTAATTTACTTTATTAATAGATTCAGATTAACTTCTTTCAAACTAATTTATTAAGGGTCAAACTACTATGTGTTGCTGGTTTTTATACAAGCTCAAACATAGCCATGGCAACTAACTGACATAAAGTTTAAAAAAAAAAAAAAAAAAGGCTGAGATGTACAAATTAGTATCGAATGCCCCCACAAAAGCAAATTTAATTTGCTTTTTAACATTCCTTAGTCAGAATCTGAAGGATTCTTATGAGTAAATTCAGTAGACTAATACCGAGTCTAATAAACACAAGAAGAGCCTCATGAGAATGAAGTCCTAGTAAATACAGAGTAAATTGATAAAGTGCATGTGAATCTTTGATAAAAATATTTTAGATTACCTTTTTATTGAATAATTAAAATGTTTATAATATATGGGTATAATAATAAAATATATACTTTCATATGCTGATTTAAATTTTATGAATTGAACATGCTTTTAAAGATTTAAAGCATATTTAATTTTTCTTCAGAAACAATGTTCTGCTCTCCCCCACTGTGAACACAAAATCCAGTAACAATTTAACAACTTTTAAAGACAGATGGATCAAATGAATTCAATTTGATGAGCACTGACTTGAAGTTTAACCAAAATAAAAACATGGTCTTTGTCTTTAAAGAGCCTGATTTATATAATTTGCAGAGCCTATAATGATATATGGAAAAGAGGAAACACTGGACCAGCATAAGGTACCAAAACAGTACTTGAAAACAAGAAAATACCATTCTATGATGAGTCTTCTATTATTAAATAGCTGTGTAAAACCTACGCTGCATGTTTATATGCAGCAATATTCATAATTTAGTATGCTCTTTATTGAACATTTAAATATATAGATGAAAGAAAAATTTTGCTAATACAGTATATTTCTTTTTTCTTTTTTTTTTTTTTTTTTTTGAGATGGAGTCTCACTCTCGCCCAGGCTGGAGTGCAGTGGCACAATCTCGGCTTACTGCAAGCTCTGCCTCCTGGGTTCACGCCATTCTCCTGCCTTGGCCTCCCAAGGAGCTGGGGCCACAGGCGCCCGCCACCACGCCTGGCTAAGTTTTTGTATTTTTAGTAGAGACAGGGTTTCACCATGTTAGCCAGGATGGTCTCGATCTCCTGACCTCACGATCCTTGGCCATACAGTATATTTCTACAAGCTGCATGTCAGGAGTAGGGCAGATATGAGGAAAGAAGAATAAAAAGGAGACAGAATGTGTGTGTGTGTGTGTGTGTTTTTTAAGGAGGAAAAAAAAGAAAGGTTAAAGAGATAAAAAGAATAAGGGGGTCCAGCCAGGGCAACATGGTGAAACCCCATCTCTACAAAAAAAATTAGCCAGCTGTGGTGGTGTGTGTGCACTGTGATCTCAACTACTCAGGAGGCTGAGGTGGGAGGATCACTTGAGCCTGGGAGGCAGAGGTTGCAGTGAGCCAAGATCGCACTGCTGCTGTCCAACCTGGGTGACAAAGTGAGACCCTGTCTCGCACACAAAAAAGGAACAAGCGGGAAGAAAAAATAGGAAAAAACCTGAAACCAGAGGGAGGGGTATATTTAAAAATTAATGTATTTGTATCTGTACAACAAACCCCCATGACACACATTTACCTATGTAACAAACTTGCACATCCTGCACATGTACCCAGAACTTAAAAGTTTAAAAAAAAAGAGAGAACATCATATCTTTGTTTTGCAACATGAAAATACACATATGAAAAATGAAACACATGCTAATTTTTCAATTTTTCTTATCTCTCTCTCTCTCTCTGTAGGTATGTGTATATGTACATACATACGTAATTTTTGGTTTTTGGTAGCTTACCAGAAAAATCTTCCTGAACCTCATGGCTTAGCCCTAGGACAGACAAATTTATTTAGTTAAAATAGAACTTCAATTCATACAGTTTTTGAACACCATATGTCATTTAAATGGCTCTTTTATGAATTATTTCAAATCCCTCAAGACAAATAAAACATGTTCTGAGAGACCCGAACAAAGAAATTGTACACAATCAAAATGAAGATTCAAATTATTTAAATATATATATTTTCAACTGTTTCAATTTTCTCCCTTTTAACTAAAGAGCAAATACTCAATTGCCCACAAGTGGGTAACCCACACTAGTCCAAGCATGGATGGTTCCAGACTGGGAATCCTACAAACCAAGAGAGGAGCAGGCTAGGGAGAGGCAGCACCTAAAGCACGCAAGCCCCAGAGTGCGTGTGTGTGTGTGTGTGTGTGTGTACACAGGCCAGGTCTGGGTCTAGCTTACCTTTTCTTATTGTTCTCCAAAGTTGATTATCCATTCAATTATTGAAAAAAATCTTATTGAGCATCTACATGTGACAGGTATTTTCTAGGTATTATGGACACAACAGTTAATAAGACAGAAGAATTTCTGCCCCTATGGAACTTATACTCCAGAAGGGGGAGATGCAAGAAATATGCTTACAAATGTCTGCTATGCATTTCACTGTGTTCATATGGTTATCTGGAATTTACAATTTTGCATTATTTCAGTCCTTTCAATGCAATACTAGCACCTGAGAGTTTCATATTTTTAACTGTGGAATTTTTAGTTTTTTAAAATATGTGTGCTAGTGTAGGGTTCCCTGGTTTCTAACACTTTTTTCTCTGTCCTGATAAAAAAAATACAAAGTTGGTCTTTAGCCATGAAGGGATGGACAGCTGGAAGATACAATACAAATTTGTAGTCCAGGCTGCTTTGCTGCAGCCATTGACTTCCTGTGGCAGAGCTGGTAAGGAACAGGCCAGTGGAACGGGCCATCTAGCGAATGACAGTCAGTAGGACATGTGACCATTGAGTCTTGGAAGACTTCTTATAGGTGTCAAGTATGAGAGATTTTACAAAGCTGGGCCAACAAATATTTTATATTATTGATTTTGATTGCATCTAATTGCTTAAACTTGGAATTTAAGCATCTAATTGCTTAAACCGCCACTGCTAGTACTTTTATTAGTGTAAAGAAATTACAGGAAAAAAACTGATCAAAAATGACTAACCAAAATGGTAACAGCAGATAAAATATTAGAGTTGCCTAGACTGTAGACCAAATTATTGCCATATTTAAAGAAAACCAGAGCTCCTTCCGTTAATAATGATAAAGTACTCACCAATATGTATAAGATATAAACAATCCTTAATAATTGTTTCTGCTCTAAAGGAATCATCCTGATGATCAACTATTATTGAGTCTAAATTGATATCCTTAAACAGAAAGAAACAATAGAAAGATTAGAAAGTAAAAATTTCCCCCAAACTTCTACAACTATACTTCTAAGGTGATTTGTGGTAGTTCACATGGTGCTTCTTTATTGGACCTCCAAGCTAAACAAATGTGACTTCTGTTTTTCTCCCTTACAATCCAGTTCTTCTCCTTCAACAGACATATCAAAATTTTAATTACTACATATCCGTCTCTGTTTAATATCTACCTTATCCACTCATCTCTAAGCTCTAAGGTTAAGGGACTATCTTTAGAACACTGTTTGGCACCTAGTAGGTGCTCAATAAATACTTTTTGAATAAGCAATATGGAATCCCCCCACCCCCTAGAAAATAACAATCAGAGCAGAAACCAACTTATTTTTGTTCATCTTTATCTTTTCTGTAATGTATGATCCTGGGCAAATTACATAACCTCTTGACCTTAGCTTATAAAAAAAAAAATCAAATCACTAACATATTTTTAGGTGTCTCTAACTTCTACATAGCCTTGGTGTAAGCTATATATTATTTATATTATTCACTGAATACATTATTCCACAAGGAAACCTTTTCTTTTCCCTTAGCCATCCATCCTCTCTGTCCCATTCATATTACCAATGCAAGTGGACCTTCCTAGAGCCTGTGCTCTGGGTTTTGAACTGTGTGATGAAAAGACAATATCAAGAGAGAGTGGAAAACAGGATAAGTAGTGCCTCTGGCCCTCTTGGCTCTTTCCAGGCAGAGGCTGGTCACTCCTGCAGAATGGCCAAATCATGCTGCAAGAGTCAGAAGAACCCACTGGTTCAGACATGGTTCTGCTACTATAGAAGTAGCATGAATTCTCAAAAATTCCTAGCTGCCAGAACTTGTCTTTAAATCTACATATCCCTCAAAGTGTGGGAACCTCAACAGTTGCTGGAGGATGTGCTTGGAGATATTTTAAATTGTATGCATATTTATCTGATTTTCCAGTTGGACTGTAAGCCTTTTTGAAAGTCAGGTCTCTAAGTATCTGGTCTATCATTAGATCCCTGATATCTAAGGCTGTGTTCTACATGAAACAGGTTATAAATACTTAATGAACTATCTCCCTAACTTTAGTTTCAATGGTGAATGAATTACCTCCCTAACTTCAGTTTCAAATGGGGATCCGAACACCATTAGTGGTTTAAACACACTAAGCCACAGCCACAGCAAAATACCTTCTCCAATCCCAGTTTATGTCTAGGAAATTTGTTCTTATGGTGAAGTTAACTGATACTCATTTTTTGTTATCCATACTTTACACACACACACACACACACACACACAGAAAAACACATAAAATACTTCCTACTCTGATTTTTAAGAGGCTATAGGAATGGCTGTTAAGAGCAGATGCTCTGGAACCAGACTGCCTGAGTTCCACATGCCAGATTTGCCACTCAGTGTCTAACTATGGGTGAATTACTTAATCTTTTCTTTGTTTCCTCTTCTGTACAAAAGGGATAACAATACTATCTACCTCAAAGAACTGTAATGAGAAGTAAATAATATAAAAAAGTGTTTAGAAAAAGACCTGGTACATAAAATTAACATTTATTATTTACTTCTTTTCTGATTTAAAAGACATATTTACCTTCTGTTTAGTATATATGGCAATGGTGACTAAAGAGTTTGTTTGGAACCAATCATAGCTGTAAAATATAAAGAAAAGGATGAATAATTATATTGACAATCATGTGCATTAACACATATTAATCATTAAATGTTTAAAATTTATAGTGAGACATATCTGTATTTCTCTAGGTTAAGCTTTTTTTCTAAATAAACAGTGGTCTTACCATGTTACATTCTTCATTATACAGCTGACAACTATTTCTAAATTTAAAATATCTATACTTCCATGTATTCCCACTTGAATAAAAACAAAATATCCTCAACAAGACACTTTTTATAAAGGTTACACATCTCTTTACTAAAATCTTCTTTTATCAGAGCAAAATCAAAACATATTTTGTTAAAGAGTATGAAAAAATGTACCTGTTTATTATCTTCATTTCTCCCTGTCACAGATATATTAGTACTGAAGAAATGAACTCATCAAGGTTGTTTAATGGGTCCATAGTAAAACTTAAAGTAAAACTAAGTCTTCTGTTTTGTTACAGCTATTGATCAAATTGATACTCTTTTTGCACTTATCACCTATATAGGCAAATCTATAGGGAGCATCCTTAGTCCCTAATTTAAAATTTTATATCAAATAATTTAACAAATATAGCAGGATGCTGACGTTAGAATAATACAGACCGGTGGTGTGGAGAAAAGGGATAAGAGAAAGAACTACAGAGAACACACCTGAAGGCATTTTAAGTGTCACTAACAAGATACATGTGTATTGCCTAAGTTACTATTAACTGTTTAAGACAACTGTTGGGCAATACATTCTGAAAAATTCCCATTAAAAATTGATAAAAATGAACTAGATATATTAAAAAAAAATTTAAATACATTATGGCATGGTCATATGATAGAATGAAGAGAAAAAACGCTTTCGCAGAAAATTTAATGGCATAAAAAATGCTCATAGAATATACTGTCATACCAATATTATAAAAACAGAATAATATGGAAGTAGGTATTATATTAATCTAACTGGAAAATATAAATAATAGTATATAACTAAGGATGGTAAGATTACAACTGATTTTATCGCTTTCTTTTGTATTTGTATTTCTCTATATTTTCTAAGTTTTCTACCATTAATGTATTTTTTTATAATCAGAAAAATATTTTAAAATAGTTTTTTAAAGTACTGGTGTTTAAAATGGATCAAACTTCAGTTATATTTAAAATTCACATTTATGGAACAGCTCATTCTCTAACAACATCTCCAACAACATCTAATAAACAGCTCATTCTCCAACAACATTACAGTTCTCATGTCAAAGATGCATGACTAACAGTAAGCGATAAATCAAACCCAGAGCTACTTTATTTTTTAAATGTGTACATTTTTGTATATAATTGATTTAACTTCGAAAATTTTAAAGAAGAATGCATACCTTGGATAACTAGGACCTTCTTTGGCAAGTGTATCTGTCACTTGGCTCTTGGGAAGCATGCCTTTACAAAGAAAGATAGCTATAGTTCATCTACAAAGTATTTTCAATATTTTGTCTTTTTAGTTAACATCTTATTGAAATATCACATATATTCATAGAAGGATACAAATCACAAATGTACTACTCAATATATTTTCACTTGATCTTAGCCAGAAGGCCAAGATAAAGCAAAACATACCCTTGCAGTCAGCACTCTCTTCATGCTCCCTTTTCAGTCACCACCCCTGCCTCAAGAGTAACATGTATTCTGACTACTAATACCATGGTTAGTATTTGCCTGTGTTTGATCTTCATATAAGCAGAATGATACATTCTCTTTTAGTTCTGGCTTTTTGTCCAATATTCCAGACATTACAGTTCTTATGTGAAATAAGCATGATTGATAATAAGCAATAAATCAAATCTAGGCTTTCTGAAATTTTATCCATGCTACTGAATTCATCAGTAGCTTGGTCCTTATTGTAACTGAGTAGTAATACATTATATGAATAGTTCACAATTTATTCATTCTTCTGTTGATGAACATTCAGGTTGTTTCCAGTTTGGAGCTGTTATACACAGTGTTGATATAAATATTCTTTTACAGGTACATGCATATTCTTAAAGAACACATATCTACTCTTTTGGTTAGTATGAAGGGTGTTTGTATGTTTAGCTTTAGAAGATACTACTGAGCAGCTTTTCAAAGTGGTTGTACCAGCTGCTCCACAATCTCACCAATATGTGGTTTCTATCTTTTCCATTTTACTCACTCTTGTGGGTTTGTATCCTTGTGGGTATGCACAACTACAAAATGCATCTTGGGTGTATGATGCAGTTTAAAAGCCCACTAAAGCTATGGTTTTTAAATCATTTCAGAAAACTGAGATATGGAAGAACTCAAGATATTGCAAACATTAAGTATTTCCCTCCTACAACAGGAGTGCATTGTTTGTATATGGTAAGATTTAGTTTGGAAAAAAGTAGTACTGCTGCTACCTGACTTTTGAAAATCATTGCATCAATTATATTACTATTTCTCAAACTATACAGGAACAAAATTAATGGTTAGTATTTGCTGAATCTTGGGTGCACAAATTAGAAATCACAGTATTTTATATAAATTTAAAAGTTGCAAGATACCTTTGGGACAAGACAGTTTAGAGATTTTCAAGATTCTTTTTAGACACAAACCTTCAAGACAAGCTCAAGTGCAAGCAAGGTGTAAAACAGTCATATTTTTCTGAACAGGCTGATGGTGAGCCCTGAGTCCAGGCCTTACTCATTCAGCTTCCATTTCTTCCCACATAACTCTGCAGAATACTATTTTCAGATAAACAAAGGAAGCCTCAGGTATGTGACAACAAGGTCAGAGTTGTCAACTAATAATTAGCAGTGGGCACTAAAAGAAGAGTGCTCTACTACAAAACCGCAGGTAAAACAAAAGAGGACTACAAGAATTAAATGTATTTTTTTTCTAATATGGTAAAAGCAAAACAAAATAATCTTATTAAATTAAGCAGCACTGAAAGATTTCATTAAGAGATTAATGTTGTTTCTCTTTTGTAAGTCTCTTAGGTATATAAATAAAAATCAAAAGCATCAAAATCTAACAATTTCTGTAAGAAAATGTTATAAACAGAATTCATAAATTGTAAGTCAATACTGATCTTGTATGATCTAATTAGGACCAGAAAATCTATAATTAAGCTCAGCGCCAGTACTGTGATTTTATGCAAGACACTGTTTCCTCTTCCTCAAATTGGAACTATTAATAGCAATGAAATGCTCCCTGCAATCTCATGGGTGAGCAAATGAGACAATAATCAAACATTCTAAAAAACTATTTAGTATCATTAAGATAAATCTTTTTTTTTTTTTTTTTGAGACGGAGTCTCGCTCTGTCGCCCAAGCTGGAGTGCAGTGGTGTGATCCTGGCTCACTGAAAGCTCCGCCTCCTGGGTTCACACCATTCTCCTGCCTCAGCCTCCCGAGTAGCTGGGACTACAGGCGCCCGCCAACGCGCCCGGCTCATTTTTTGTATTTTTTTTTTTTTTAGTAGAGACGGGGTTTCACCCTGGTCTTGATCTCCTGACCTTGTGATCCGCCAGCCTCGGCCTCCCAAAGTGCTGGGATTACAGGCGTGAGCCACCGCGCCCGGCGATAAATCTTATTAAAACAGAATAATAAGCCATGGAATGTCTCTTAATTTAAAACTAACTAAAAAAAACCCCTCAAACTTTATATAATATTATTTTGAGTAAGTTGAAAGAATAGTGGGGTGAATGTGTAGTGAAATAAAATAATTAAGTAATGCAAGGTGGACTGAATGCACGTTCTCCCTTCCATAAGTGTTGGTTGATTGAATGCTGTCAATCTGAAGGGATCGGGTCTTTAGTGGAACAGGAAAGTAGTCCAACCCATTCAGTATTTTAAGCAGCTATTGGAATAGTAACATAGAATGCAGGCAGATCACATTTGCAAATACAGAGACTTATCACACAGACTTAAATGAGCCAAAAGGGAAAAGCAGCTAATAAATATACAGATAGATAGATATGTTCCAGTCTTATAGGGTCCAGGTCACAAGAGGTAACAGAGCTAACCACATCACTTGTGGAGTGCTATATTCCATACTTAACGCCACCTTTTACTGATAAATTAGTCAAATGCAGTGCATCCAAAGAAGGCAACAGAAAAGTAAAGGTTCTGGAAGCCATATGTGGTGGAAAGGAAATGCCTAGTCTATCAGTAATCAATCATTAAGCAATGGTTGCTTTTGTAGTGTCACAGAAGAGTCAATCAACAGATGAAACCAAAGATCAGTCCCTCATTTAATGGAGTGTTATATTATCTGATGAACAGCTTCAGGTACTATATATTGCAGAAGTTAGTCCACAATATAGACTATTTCCTCCAGTTAACAAAGAAAAAGTTAACTCATCTGGCAATCTAGCTTGTTAGTTGAATTTCTGTAACTTTCTTTTGCAAACGAAGGGAAAAAATGTTTCTAAATGTACATCAATATAGTTCAGTTAGAGTTAGCATCATGCATTTTATGTCAGTAGTGACCATCATGCCAAACTTTTTTGTGGGGGACAGGAAGTGTCAGTCATTATTTGCAAGTCATCCAGAATGGCTGGATGCACCACTCAGTTCAGAAAATTGTAGAGTAATAAACTATTTGGCATGTGTATGCAAACATTGGAGGTGAGCTCACACCTAAGAAAATTGACTTGTTTTGTCTTGTTTCTGAGGATGAAATTCCTAATTGCTATAAGTATTCAAGCTGAGGGAGGATAACACGTATTCAGGGATGTCACGGAAGGCAGGACTATAAGAGTAATGGCTAGAAAAAAGAGCCTATAAAACTCTACAAAAGACTCTTAAGCTTGGGCCAGTAATGCTATCTTTCATACAAAAAAAAAAAAAAAAATTTAGGCTGGGCATGGTGGTTCACGCCTGTAATCCCAGCACTCTGGGAGGCCGAGGCAGGTGGATCACGAGGTCAGAAGTTCGAGACCAGCCTGACCAACATGGTAAAACCCCATCTCTACTAAAAATACAAAAATTAGCTGGGTGTGTGGTGTGCACCTGTAATCCCAGCTACTCAGGACACTGAGGCAGGAGAATTGCTTGATCCCGGGAGGCTGAGGTTACAGTGAGCAGAGACGACACCACTGCACTCCAGCCCGGGTGACAAAGCAAGACTCCATCTCAAAAAAAAAAAAAAAAAATCTAAATGCCCCAGACAATTCTGTGAACCAATACTGTTCATAAGCATGAGAATACAATTCATTTATTATGAATTTATAGACTTACCATTTAAGACTTTCTTTTCCTCCTCACGATAGTCTGTATAGCAATTTAGAAAAAAAAAGTCAAATAAGAATACTTTAATGTCAAAGAGAATGTCAGTCCACATTACTGATTTCAAGATAACAGTCCTTCTTTTTTGAAGGGCTTTCTTCTAAGGTCTGAGGAGAGAAACAGGTTAATATAGAAATGGCCTTTGTTTTAAACAAGTAAGTTTCATCTCTGAAGACTGCCAGACCATATTTCTCCAGATGTTTGGCTCCATTTCATTTGGATTTTTTCTAATTTTTTGGTCACTTTTTAAAATATCTTGGTTAATTTCTATACAGAGCATATGTAAATGCCAGGTTTCATCCAGGTTATCGTATTTTAAATTAGTACAAGTTAACCAGAATTTATTAGATTATACGTCATAAATTAAACACGCACATTAACAACTCAAAGAAAGATGTCTTCTTATCTTTCCCTTTTACTGAGTTCAATGCATAAAATGATGGTTATTTCAAGTTTAAAATATGTTCAGATGTTTGCATGTATACCCAATGCAATTATTAGTGTTACAGACCCAGAAAAAAAATTAACAGGTATTTTCTTTCAGGATGGCAGCCAACTCACAAACCTATGTTATATTCTAATAACTGCAAGTACTATACCGTTATGGTCAAAAGAAACACCTCAGCAAACTGTCAAAATTTTTTAAAAAATGGGTTAAGCTAACAAAAAATATTCAAATAGTCAAATTGAAAGACATCATTTCTTAAGCCGACATCACCTTGTTTTTTACAAAAAGAAACTAACATATTTAATATCAAAGCTTTCAAATTTTTTGTGTTCCAATATTTAATCACCAGAAATTCCATAATTAACTCCACTTCACTCATCCATCCCAAAATAATAATCATTAAGGAAGCCAAATGACCATCCTTTTCCTTTTCCTCATTTTACCAAAATAATTTTACAGCTGAAAGGAATTTTAACAACATACAGCAAATTATCACCTGATCTACTAATAAAGGCTGAAAATCAGGGGTCAAAGGACTTGAATGAAATCCACCACTCCAGCAAAAAAGCCAAAATTAGATTTGTCTCCCCTGAAACACAGTCCTATTTTTCTTTGCAATCCAGGAGTTAATATTTCCTAAAAAGATAGCAGGCCTAAAAACCATTTAAACTATACTTCAAAATGAGTTTTGTTTATCAACTGCTAGATACAAATCTGGCCATTACAGTTTGCAAAGGATCACTGATGTCACTGCTTGGTCATGTACTTTCATCCAGTCAGTTTTATCTGTCTTTGTTGTTGCAGTTGTGATTATTTGTTTTATCTTAGAAATTCACAGAACATATATCTATTTTCAGTGTACAATAAGGTCAACAGTTTAATAAACCTCATTTGTCATGTAAAACAAGTAGTTTTTATCTAAGAGGTTCACAGATTTTGAAAAATTGTCCCAGGTAATTTGTTTCTAAGAAGAAAATATTATCTCATATGATTGCTTCTTGCCTGATATGAATAGATTTGGATTTGTCAGAACTTTCCGGATTCTGCTAAATTAGTAGGGTTTTTTTCCCCCCGAGTCTTTTTTTAATACAAGAAGTACTAGCAGAAAGATAACTTCCACTTAAAGAATCTGGGTTACGTTTAAAAATTCTCTTAGTCTGTTTTTACAACTCTTTTCAAAAACTGAGTTATAGAAATGGAGGAGACTATTTTACAATCTTAAGCATATTTACATCTGAATCATTTTAGTCACAGGAGATACTTTCCTCTCTGAAAAGAAATCTGATGTTTTCTCTTGGTAACTAATTCCATCATTTAGTTGGCTCCATGGCCAATCAAATTTGTATCTTCTCATAATGCTGGTTAAACTGCTTTACTCTGATAAGCATCTTTATTTCCGGAGAGGTCAGAGTCATTTAGAAGGCTGGTGTTGTGATCTAATAGCACTCAGCTCTTCCTTGGTAAGGATCTTTAATTATGACCCAAGTCTAGTTTACCTCTGCTGAGCAGAGGCACAGGAGGATACCCTGGAATGAAGAAAGATCTAGCAGGAAGATCTTTCTTTTACCAGTATGCTCATTCTTTAATAAACATCTATTGATCACCTTAATAGGGATATTGACATACCATTTGGATAAAAAGTTAGAAAAATAAGAAAATATATTCAGTCTGCTTATAATACATAAAGATAATTTGGAAAGACAAAACAACAACAAAAACATGTCCTTGGTGTGTGCATGGGAGAGAAAAACAGTAGATGGGAGGTAGAACTATGATAAGGGTGCTTCTTCTTGAATCATCTGAGTGCAATACTTATTCAAAAAATACAATAAATGGAATTAAAAATAAAGTCGATGGCTTTTTTTTTTTTTTTTTTTTTGAGACAGGGCCTCTCTCTGTCACCCAGGCTGGAATGCAGCGGTGCTATCTCGGCTCACTACAACCTCTGCCTCCTGGGCTCAAGCAATCCTCCTGCCTCAGCCTTCCAAGCAGCTGGGACCACAGACATGCACCACTAGGCCTGGCTTTTATTTTATTTTATTTCTATTTCTGTAGAGACAGGGTTTCGCTATGTAGTCCAGGCTGGTCTTGAACTCCTGAACCAAAGCGATTCACCTGCCTTGGCATCCCAAAGTGCTGGGATTACAGGCATGAGCCACCGTGCCCGGATGATATGCTCTTTTTAAGATTGCATGTGGCAAGTGCTGTAAAAGAGGTATACAGAAGGTGTTACTGAAGAAGCACAGAAGAAGAATGTTTCTACTGGAAGAAATTTGAAAGGACTCCATAGAAGAAGTAGTATTTTAGCTAAGTTTTGAAAATGTGTAGGCATTTGTCAGGAGTCCCTGAAGAAAAGCATTCCAGGGAAAAAAAAATGCTGAGCACTAATTGAATGTTTTACAATTATCTTGTAGCTATAATCCTCATCTCCCTTCCTTATTCCAAAAGGTTGGTATTATGTCACCATCAGATACAAGCTCAGTCTTGTTGCCAGGGATCTTATTCACAAAGTCCTAAATTTACTGTTCTATATTCCCTTACCTGCTTAGCCTTGCCGGAAGACTTCTTGGTTCTGTATAATGTGTTTAATCACCATTTTGATAACCATTTTTCCTCTAGAAATTCCTCCACATCTCTAAACAGAACTCTTCGTAACACAACTTAGGCCTGATTCTTTTTTTAAAATTAAATATTATTATTTTTTAATTTTTGTAGAGACAGAGTCTCACTATATTGTCCAAGCTAGTCTCAAACTCTTGGGCTCAAGCAATCCTCTTGCCTTGGCTTCCCAAAGTGCTGAGATTACAGGCATGAGCCACCGCACCTGGCCAGGCCTAATTCTTGTTTTTGATTCAGAAATCATACTTATTTCTCAAATCTTATAAAACTTAATAATTTCTGCAGCTTTAAACTATCTTTACCTTACTTTCTTCTATTCATCTTTGTAATCACCTTCTGAATCATCTTTCAATTTTGTGCATCTCTCTAACTTCTAGCTCACTAGCAGAATTAAAATGAAGATTTAATAGTTCAAACCCACATATTCTGAAAAATCCAAGGATTCAAAAGCTTTAAAAATACCAGAGTATTAATTTTTCCTAGGATCAGTTTTTCCTCCATTATTATTTAATCACAGCAAATGCTGTATTTTTAGGAGTTCATATTTCTCCCCAAGTTGGCTTCACGTGTCATTTTTTAATCAATTCTCCAATTTGTCAGTTATTTTCCATTCCTGTTCTATCATCGGAGGTATTATGATTCCTTTCTTATTTGGAATCACCTGCACATGAATATACACATGATCAAAATTCCTCTATGAAAACAAAAGAACTGCTAACACAAACAAAACATCAGTCAGTCACACCACTACAGCAAAACACACTTTCTATTTAGGTCTATATCTGCACCCTAACCAGGGACTTCTTACCTCTACCTCCCATTCTTAATTACCTTTCCCTTAAATCTTTCTGGTAAGAATTACCCAGACAACAGACCCCATAGCAGAAGGAGCAAATTAAGGCAGCCAGGCTGAGATAGCAAACATGTCTGTCCAGTAAAGCCCACTTCAGAATGACTCCCAGCCTCCCTCTCTCCACCAGTAACTGTCTTACTTCTCCCCTATCAGTCTCTGAGCTTGTGCTTTGTCTACCTAAATTGTCCCCATTTTACCAATGAGGAAACTGAGGCTCCTAGAAGAAAGAACTTTGACTTTAAAAAAGCTGAACTTCCAACTGGCAGGCAGCCCATTCAATATTTGTCTTGTCCTTGCCATTGCTCACAATGCTGTGACAGTAAAAGAAATCTCTGAAAGCAGTGTCTCAGCCCACTATGGGTCCTGGTGTCTATCTCCACCCTCAGCTCTACAGGTGCCAAAGTTTGCCTAGGAGGAACCAAAGAGCTGTCCGACGTGTGCATACCAGCTTAACACGTATGTGCCACTAATACCATCATTTTTAATAATAAAAAACTAATGCATATAAGATGGTTTCTCTACTTCAACACTATTAACATTTTAGGCCAGAAAATCCTTTGTTGTGGTAATCTGTCCTGTGCAACATAGGATGTTTAGCAGCATCTCTGACTGCTATCAATTAGAATGCCAGTAGCATTTACTTTCGTTCTAAAAACCAAAATGTCTCCAGACATTGCCAAATGTCCCCTCGAAGAGCAAAATCAACCCCAGTGAAAAACAACTGGCATATACTAAAAGAAAATACATTACAAAAAAGCAGGTAACATTTAATGAGGCAACTCTCTGCCTTACAAAAAGTTTGTTTATCCATGGTTTAAGTGGGCTTTTTCAATTAAATAACTCTGTAGTCCTTAGTAAGATACAATACCTACAAGCCTCAGTATCTTCACTTTTAAACTGCTCTAAATCCCTCTTACATAAATATTCTATTAATGTATGGTTCTAAGTGCGTTATAGTTATTAACTGCCAGACAGAGAGGGCATGAAACCTAAAAACACAAAATATTAGAAACTACAACAAAGCAATGAGAAATTATGAAGAAACATTCCTGAGACTGCACTATACCACTGAAAAATATGACCACTTAAAAAATATGGCATATTGATTTTTTAACGTACACTTATGGTCTAGAACAGTACTGTCCAAAAAAATTATAATGCAAGCCACAAGTACAATTTTAAATTTTCTAATAACCAGATTAACAAAGTAAAAAAAAAAAAAAAAGGTTAAATATTTTTATTTAACTCAATATATCCAGATTATCATTTTAACATGTAAGCAAGTAAAAATTATGAGATATTTTACATTCTTTTTTTCATATTGTCTTGAAATATAGTGTATCCTTTATCTATAGCATATCTGAATTTGCACTAGGCATATTTCTAATGCTCAATAGCCACATGTGACAAATAGCTACAATAGCAGCCAAAGAATAAGGGCAAAGAGTGAGCACTCATTTTTCATCTTTACCAGAGAATGAAGTGTTCCACATATATAAATTATCAATAATTGGAGTTGACCTTTTCAAGCAAAATTTCTCCTTTTGTTCATTATTAATACATCTTTTTAAATAATAATACAAACCATAATACTTTTTATTTTATTTTTTAAATTGAGACAGAGTCTCACTCTGTCACCCAAGCTGGAGTGCAGTGGCGCCATCTCGGCTCACTGCAACCCTCACCACCCGGGTAAAGCGATTCTCGTGCCTCAGCCTCCTGAGTAGCTGGGATTATAGGCTCCTGCCACCACGCCCAGCTAATTTTTTTGTATTTTTAGTACAGACGGGGTTTCACCATGTTGGCCAGGCTAGTCTCGAACTCCTGACCTCAGGTGATCCACCGGCCTCAGCTTCCCGAAGTGCTGGAATTACAGGCGTGAGCCACCTTGCCCAGCCTATCATAATACTTTTTAAACAAAGGATTATGATAAACACAACTCATTATTTGCTTAATAATAACACAACTGTATTATGTTTTATATTCTGAGTCTGTTAGCTTTTCTGATTTCTTCCTAGATACCCAGGCGTTTTACCACTGCCAGACTAGAAACCATCAGATGAACTGAAAACTAACTTCCCAGAGCTGTCCAACTGTGTGGCACCCAAAAAAAGTCAGGATTCCCTGACTTTGGGGGGGATGGCAGGTCACCTCATTTAAACGACTGTTTCAAGCTTTGGGTTTAAGAATCCATGTGTAAAATTCCTCTTCAACATATCCACCATTTCCCCCAACAACCCCCATGTTAGGAACAGTCTCTTTTCAGCCTTGATTCCCACTTCATCCTTTGTTTTCATCCATATTCTGTTCTCATTTAATCTAGGAGTTCTAATTGTAGGGTGAACACATGCCCTGATTTGCCAGAGTCGTAAGTTTACCCACTATTGTTCCAGCATAATTACTAAAATTGTCTTAGTTTGGACAATTACACAGTTACCCCATCTAATGGTCTCTATCATTAAGTCTTAAGACAGCAGAGACTGATGACCAATCCTTGCCTACAGATGAAGGGTATATAAGATACTATTAAAATAATACTTCACCTTAATTACTATAAATATTTCTTAATGACTGTAATATTTCCATACTGCCAATCAAAGTCTGTGTCAATAAAGCCTTGAAATACAAAACTTGCTAATGAAGTAGTGAAAGACTCTGGCTGAAATTTATTCCTAATTTTAGTAAAAAGGTAAGGAGTTACTCAAAAGAAACAACTATCATTCCTTCAAAGAAAAGGGTTATTAAAGTATTCTTGCTACTACAATTCCATGTCTAAGATTTTCAAAAGGTGATCTTCTAGAGAGGCTTATTAAGTAAAGAGATGACCTCAAACATCACCCAGATTATAGAGTCCCATCTCAGAGCTAGGGGGAAGAAATTGGTTATACTTTAGAAGAAGTTTAAAGTAAGAATAGGGGTTATCTATAGTGAGGGGGCAGAGTCGGAAGGTTCATGGCAAATGGGAGAAAAGGCTGGGAGGGAAAATTCCACTAACTTTTTATATTTTTAAATTTTTGAATCATGTTACTATATTATTCAAAAAATTAAATTCTAAAAAACTAATCTAAAAATCAGCCCTAAGTGTTGTAGTCCTCACACTGAACTTTCTCTAACAAACAGTCGAACTTTTAAGGGAAACTCACTATATGATTCTAGAGAGGAAATGAAGGAAAACCTTTGGAGTGGCTAGACGAGGAGGACAATGAAAATGACAAAACCATAGTGATTTGCACGAACGTAGTTGTTTAAATCCCAATTAAAGAAAAACACATGTGTACCACACTTCTATGCTGGTTTAGCACCAGCATCACTTACCTTTCAGAACAGCAGGTTTAATCGCCATTCTGCCAACGAGGCATTCTTTCAGCATGGATTCATAATTGACCCAACGATGAACCTGGTATGGAAAATAAATGATGGAAAAGAAACATGACTAACTCCACAGGATGCTCTCATTTTAGTATGGGCAAAACTAAACTTTCTGAAATCACTCTCAACACACACCTGAAAACTAAGAAGCATATTCAATTAGTCAACCAGGGAGTGATAGGCTGCACAGATAGGGATTGTTTAGAACAGTATTCTCAAAGTGTTGGGACCTTTGGAAGTTCCTGACACCCTTTCAGGTCTCCATGAGGTCTCCATTTGTTTCATGATAATACTAATAAAAAGTTACTCACTTTTTTTCAGCATCAGAGCAATAAAAGCAATGGTGGGTAAAACTGCTAGTATCTTGTATTAATCAAGGTAGTGGGTCCAAACTGTACTAGTAATTATTATCTTCTTCACCACCATGAACAGTGGAGGGAGCATGAGGAAGATATTTAAGAATACTTAAGAATATCCTTCATGAAGTAGAAAAATTATTAATTAAATTTTGACCCTTGGGTACATATTTTTATTACATTTTGTGTGACAAAGTGGGAAATTCTCAAAAAGATTAGTGTTATAAAGTATGATGGTTTCCCTGTGAAGAAACACTTAGATGACTGTTTGATTTGCAAACGGAACTGGACTTTTTTCATGAAAGGCCATTTGGCACATGTTTACCTATAATAAACCTGCACATCCTGCACATATACCTCAGAACTTAAAATAAATTTAAAAAAGAAGAAGACATACATGCAGTCAACCAGCAGTGAAAAAAGCTCAATATTACCGATCATTAGAGAAATGCAAATCAAAACCACGAGATACCATTCCATGCCAGTTAGAATTGCTATTAATAAAAAGTCAAAAAATAACAGATGCTGCAAGGTTGCAGAGAAAAGGGGACGTTTATACACTGTTGGTGAGACTGTAAATTATTTCAACCATTGTGGAAAGCGATACGGTGATTCCTCAAAGAGCTAAAAACAGAATTACCATTTGACCCAGCAATCCCATTACTGGGTATATATCCAGAGGAATATGAAGCATTCTACCATAAAGAGACAAGCACACGACTGTTCACTACAGCACTATTCACAATAGCAAAGACATGGAATCAACCTAAATGCCCATAAATGACGGACTGAATAAAGAAAACGTGGTAAATATACACCAAGTAATACTATGCAGCTATAAAAAAGAACAAGATTATATCTTTGGCAGGAACGTGGATGGAGCTGGAGGCCATTACCCTTAGTAAACTAACAGGGAAATAGAAAACCAAATACTACATGTTCTCACTTATAAGTGGGAGCTGAATGATGAGAACTCCTGAACACAAAGAAATGAACAACAGACACTACTTAAGAATGGAGATTGGGAGGAGGGAGAGAAGCAGAAAAAATAACTATCAGGTACCAGGCTTAGTACCTGGATGATGAAATAATCTGTACAATAAATCCCCATGACATGAGTTTACGTATATAACAAACCTGCACACGTACCCCTGAACGGAAAATAAAAGTTAAAAAAAAAAAAAAAAGAAGGGCCATTTATAAGAACTACTAGTAAACAAACTGATTATTCAGACTCAGATATTTAACAGGTATTTTCTTGAAAATAAACAAAGTGATTCTACTGCTTCCAGGAAAACAACTGATAGTATTTGTTGTCAGATGCCACCGGCGGAAATTATATTTAAACAACCTTTCTGCAAGGCACCTTCTCAATATGCCTTAAAAGTTTTAAAATAGGCCAGGAATAATTTTAAGGTGGGGTGGCTCACTCCTGTAATCCCAGCATTTTCGGATGCTGAGGTGAGAGGATTGCTTGAGCCCAGGAGTTAGAGGTTGCAGTAAGCTGATCATGCCACCCCATTCCAGCCTGGGCAAAAGAGCAAGACCCTGTCTGAAAAAAAAGGACTTAAAAATCTGCAGCTATTTTGTTGGTGGGGTAGGACACTTTGGCTTTGATCCTGGGTGTGTGCAGTAGTGTAGTCTCTATATGATTTCTTTAGGTGTAAACAGCACCAAGGATGACTGTGACTTCCTTAGTGTCTGAGGGTACAATTATTGGTGGAGGCTGAGATGAAGTTTTGCTGGTTACTAGGACCCCAGGTAGGTTAGTCTTTGGGCCCCAGTGGTGGGAACAGAATTCACTCAGATATTTAGGAATTTACCTGAGAAAATATTTGCATGTATATAAAGATGTAGGTACCAGGATACTCATCACAGCACTACTTAAATTAGCAAAATATTGGAAACAATCTAAATGCCCAGTTGTAAAAGACCGGCAAAGGAAAATCAATATATAAAGCTATTCAATACAATACTATATAATCATTAAAATAATCAGCCAAAAAATACTGATATTGGAATCTTTATGGCATATGCCAGAGTAAATAAGCAAAAAGTACGTAAAGTATAGAAAGAAGACAGTTGACTACAGGTATTTCGTACTTGCCTCCACTAAGAACCAAGATAATGAATTGGTAATCATATTCTGAATACATCATCCAAGAGAGAACACTGAAATTCAACAGTAAAGTGACAGGAGTTACGTAAAGCAAGAAATGAAAAGGAAGTGAGGCAGCCTACAGGGCTGGGATCAGCTGGGAGCTGAAAGAGACTCAGGTTGGAGAACTTTAGCAGTCCACATTCCCACCATGGACTCCTGCAATCTTAGCCACAGAAGAACCCTTTGACCCTTGCAGGCCCTGACACCAAAAGAGAGAGCTGCTAGGAGATTGTGTGATGGCACTGCTCCAGGGCGGAAGCTTGCACTGGGTCTCACAAGCTCCCTGAGACCTAAGCAGCTACAGTAAACGGTCATTTCAGAGCCCTAGCCCCAACAAACTGCACACCGTACTAGAACCCAGCAGCACCCAGACTGAAGTGCAAAAGAAGCATGGCTGCTGCCCCAGGAGTTTAGGTTCAAGGAACTGCCAGCTACTGCAGGCAGAGCTAAAAACAGAATTACCATTTGACCCAGCAATCCCATTACTGGATATATATCCAGAGGAATATAAAGCATGGGCTGAGGCAAGAGCAAGTCACCAGGGCTGAAGAACAGGTGATACATTCACTCCCCATCCACTGGCCTAGGCTGCCTACCACTAAAGGCATCACCACTCTGCCCAGGGGCAGGGTATCACCACAACTGCTGTCTCCCTCCACCTGAGCATTCCACTGGTAGCCTGGGAATTGCTCCTGCCTACCATGCCTACCATGGCTGGCCTCACCCGTCTCTGCCTATGTCACAGCACAGTTTGAGGGCCAGGAGGTTGCCCAGCCCAGTCCAACACACTGGCACCTGAACACTCCTCCCAGGGGCCTGAGGTTGGACATACCAACCTGGCTGCTACCGTCACAGCTAGTACCTCCTTGCACATGCCATCTCAAGGGTTAGAGACTGGCCTGCACAGCCCATAACAGCCTCCACCAACATAAGCGTGTACCACCTGGGACCCAGAGGTCATCCTGCCACTGCCACTGTCATCACCCATGCCACACCACCTGCCCAGGGGCCCAAGAACTCACCCACTGTTGCCACTACTGGGATCCAACTAGGCCACAAAGAGGCCCAAGAATCAGCTTGCCTTGATGCAGTAACCCTGGTGCCAGCATATGCCATCCTGGGGCCCAAGGACAGACACGCTTAGCCCACTGCTCCCACCACTGGGGCCCAAAGACTAACCTACCTGGGGTGTCCTAGTAACCAGCAAAACTTCATCATCGCCTCCACCAATAATTGTACCCTAAGACACTAAGGAAGTCACAGTCATCATTGATGCTGTTTACACCTGAAGAAATCATATAGAGACTACACTACTGCACACACCAGGATCAAAGCCAAACATCACAGATATATTTACAGGAAAAATTTCTCCCATATGAAATTAAAAAAACTGAAAAAGGGCCAGGTGCGGTGGCTCAGCACTTTGGGAGGCCGAGGCGGAGGATCACCTGAAGTCAAGAGTTCGAGAAGAGCCTGGCCAACATGGTGAAACCCCTTCTCTACTAAAAATACAAAAAATTAGTCAGGCGTGGAGGCATGTGCCTGTAGTCCCACCTACTTGGGTGGCTGAGGCAGGAGAATCGCTTGAACCCGGGAGACAGAGGTTGCAGCGAGATGAGACTGCACCACCGCACTCCAGCCTGGGCAACAAGGTGAGATTCTGTCTCAAAACAAAACAAAACAAATGATATACAAAACACATTCAAAAGCAAATTATTATTTGATCTAAAGAGAGAGATAAACTCCAACACAATAATAGTGGGGGAGTCCAAAATCCCATTCTCAGCATTAGACAAAATCCCATTCTCAGCATTAGACAAAATCCCATTCTCAGCATTAGATGGATCTAGAGAGAAAAATCAACAAACATTGGATTTAAACTGGACTTCAGACCAATGGACCTAGCAGACATTTATAAAACATTTATCCAGCGATTGCAGAATACACATTTTTTTTTTCATCAGCACATGTAACATTGTCCATGACAGATATATGTTAGGCTACAAAACAAATCTCAACATATTTTTAAGCACTGAAATCCTCTTGAGTATATTTTCAGACCCCAGTAAAATAAATAAATACTAACAGGAACTTTCAAAACCATACAAATACATGGAAATTAAACAACATGCTCCTGAATCACCATTCAGTCAAAGAAGGAATTAAGATGGAAATAAAAAAAATTTGTTGAAACAAATGAAAATGGAAATGCAGCATACCAAAACCTGGGGAAATACAGCAAAAGCAGTATCTAAGGGGAAGTAGCAATAAATGCCTACTCCAAAAAAGCTGACAGACTTCAAATAAACAATCTAACAATGTACTTCAAGGAACTAGAAAAGCAAGAAGAAACCAAAGGCAAAATTAGCAGAAGAAAAGAAATAGTAACTGTCAGAGCAGAACTATATGAAATAGATTTTTTAAAAAAGATACAAAGGATCAATAAGACAAAAAGTTGATTTTTGAAAAGATAAAACAAAATTGGTAAGCCACTAGCTAGAATAACCAAAAAAAGAGAAGACCTAAGTAAACAAAATCAGAAATGAAAAGGAGACAACACAACTGATACCAAAGAAATACAAAGGATCATCAGAGACTATTATGAGCAACTATACATTAACAAACTGGAAAACCTAGAGAAAATGGATAAACTCCTGGAAACATACAACCTATCAAGATTGAATCAGGAAGAAATAGAAAACATGAACAGATCAATAACCAGTAGCAAGATTGAATTAGTAATAAAAAATCTCCCAAAAACAACAACAACAAAGGACTAGATGGATTCACTGTAAAATTTTACCCAATGTAGAAAGAAAAGTAAATCCCAACCCTCCTCAAATTATTCCAAAAAATTGAATAGAAGGGAATTCACCCTAATTTATTCTACAAGGCCAGCATTACTCTGATACCAAAACCAAGTAAGTGTACAAAAACAACAATCAAAAAAAAAAAAAAAAAAACCCACAAAAACTACAGTATCACTGATAAACATAAATGGAAAAATGTCAAGAAAACACTAGCCAAATGAATTCAACAGCACATCAAAAATATAATACAACATGATGAAGTGGAATTTATCCCAAGGAGGCAGGGATGATTTAACATACACAAACTAGTAAATGTGATACATCACATCAAAAGAATGAAAAACAAAAACTGTATGATCATCTCAATAACACAAAAAAAATTTGATAAAGTTCAACATTCCTACATGATTAAAAACTCTCAACGAACTAGACATAGAAGGAATATACCTCAAAATAATAAAAGGCCATATATGACAAACCCACAGCTAACAACATATTGCACTGGGAAAAGTGAAAAGCCTTTTCACTAAGAACTGGAACAAGACAGGATGCCCACTTTCACTACCCCTATTTAACACAGCACTGGAAGTTCTAGCCAGAGCAATGCAAGAGAAAGAAATAAAAAGCATCCAAATTGGAAAAGAGAAAGTCAAACTGTCCCTTTTAACAAATATTATTTTGTATTTAGAAAAACCAAAAGACTCCACCAAATAGAGCTGATAAACAAATTCAGTAAAGTTGTAAGACACAAAATCAACATACAAAACTCAGCAGTGTTTCTATACGCCAATAATAAAATAGCTGAAAAAGAAATCAAGAAGACAATCCCATTAGCCATAGCTACAAAAAAAGAAAGAAAGCTATAGAGAAATTTAACCAAAGAGATGAAAGATCTCTACAAGTAAAACTACAGAACACTGGTGAAAGAAAGTAAAGAGGACACAAACAAATGGAAAGATACACTATGCTCATGGATCAGAAGACTCAGTAACAATCAGAAGGAACATACAGCCCAAAGCAATATAAAGAATCAATACAATCGTTATCAAAATACCACTGTTATTTTTCACAGAAATAGAAAAAACAATCCTAAAATTCATATGGAACCAAAAACCCACTAGAATAGCCAAAGCAATCCTGAGCAAAGAGAATAAAGATAGAGACATCATATTACCTGATTTCAAAATATATTCCAAGGCTATGGTAACCAAAACAGCATAGTATTGGTATGAAAGTAGACACATAAACCAACAGAACGGAACAGAGAACCCAGAAATAAATCCACATATTTATAGCCAACTGATTTTCAACAATGATGTAGAGAATATACACTGAGGAAAGGACACCCTCTTCAATAAATGGTGCTGGGAAAATTGGATATCCATATGCAGAAGAATGAAGATGAACTCCAATCTCTCACCATATTAAAAAATCAACTCGAAACAGATTAAAGACTTAAATATAAGACCTGAAACTATAAAATCACTAGAAGAAAACACTGAAAAAACACTTCATGACATTGGTCTGAGCAAAGATTTTATGGTTAAGACCTCAAAAGCACAGACAACTAACACAAAAATAGACAAATGTAACTATATTAAATTTAAAAGTTTCTACACAGCAAAGGAAACAATCAAGAGAGTGAAGAGACAACATGTTGAATGGGAGAAAATATCTGCAATCTATTTATCTAATAAGGACTGATATCCAGAATATATAAGGAACTCAACAATAAAAAAAAGTAATACCAGGGGCGGAGCAAGATGGCAGAATAGGAACAGCTCCAGTCTCCAGCTCCCAGTGCGAGCGACACAGAAGACAGGTGATTTCTGCATTATCAACTGAGGTACTGGGTTCATCTCACTGGGGAGTGCGGGACAATCGGTGCTGGTCAGCTGTTGCAGCCCGACCAGCCAGAGCTGAAGCAGGGCAAGGCATCGCCTCACCTGGGAAGCGCAAGGGGGAAGGGAATCCCTTTTCCTAGCCAGGGGAACTGAGACACACAACACCTGGAAAATCGGGTAACTCCCACCCCAATACTGCGCTTTAAGCAAACGGGCACACCAGGAGATTATATCCCACACCTGGCCGGGAGGGTCCCACGCCCACGGAGCCTTCCTCATTGCTAGCACAGCAGTCTGCGATCTAACCGCAAGGCAGCAGCGAGGCTGGGGGAGGGGCGCCCGCCATTGCTGAGGCTTAAGTAGGTAAACAAAGCCCTGGGAAGATCAAACTGGGTGGAGCTCACAGCAGTTCAAGGAGACCTGCCAGTCTCTGTAGACTCCACCTCCGGGGACAGGGCACAGCTAAAAAACAACAACAACAACAACAACAACAAAAAGCAGCAGAAACCTCTGCAGACACAAGCAACTCTGTCTGACAGCTTTGAAGAGAGCAGTGGATCTCCCAACACGGAGGTTGAGATCTGAGAACGGACAGACTGCCTGCTCAAGTGGGTCCCTGACGCCTGAGTAGCCTAACTGGGAGACATCCTCTACTAGGAGCAGACCGACACCCCACACCTCACAACAGTGGAGTACACCCCTGAGAGGAAGCTTCCAAAGCAAGAATCAGACAGGTACACTCGCTGTTCAGCAGTATTCTATCTTCTGCAGCCTCTGCTGCTGACACCCAGGCAAACAGGGTCTGGAGTGGACCTTAAGCAATCCCCAACAGACCTACAGCTGAGAGTCCTGACTGTTAGAAGGAAAACTAACAAACAGGAAGGACACCCACACCAAAACCCCATCAGTACATCACCATCATCAAAGACCAGAGGCAGATAAAACCACAAAGATGGGGAAAAGGCAGGACAGAAAAGCTGGAAATTCAAAAAATAAGAGCGCATCTCCCCCTCCAAAGGAACGCAGCTCATCGCCAGCAACGGATCAAAGCTGGACGGAGAATGACTTTGACGAGATGAGAGAAGAAGGCTTCAGTCCATCAAAATTCTCAGAGCTAAAGGAGGAATTACGTACCCAGCACAAAGAAACTAAAAAGCTTGAAAAAAGAGTGGAAGAATTGATAACCAGAATAATTAATGCAGAGAAGGCCATAAACGAACGGACAGAGATGAAAACCATGACACGAGAAATAAGTGACAAATGCACAAGCTTCAGTAACCGACTCGATCAACTGGAAGAAAGAGTATCAGCGATTGAGGATCAAATGAATGAAATGAAGCGAGAAGAGAAATCTAAACAAAAAAGGAGAAAAAGAAATGAACAAAGCCTGCAAGAAGTATGGGATTATGTAAAAAGACCAAATCTACGTCTGATTGGGGTGCCTGAAAGTGAGGGGGAAAATGGAACCAAGTTGGAAAACACTCTTCAGGATATCATCCAGGAGAACTTCCCCAACCTAGTAGGGCAGGCCAACATTCAAATTCAGGAAATACAGAGAACGCCACAAAGATAATCCTCAAGAAGAGCAACTCCAAGACACATAATTGCCAGATTCACCAAAGTTGAAATCAAGGAAAAAATCTTAAGGGCAGCCAGAGAGAAAGGTCGGGTTACCCACAAGGGAAGCCCATCAGACTAACAGCAGATCTCTCGGCAGAAACTCTACAAACCAGAAGAGAGTGGGGGCCAATATTCAACATTCTTAAAGAAAAGAATTTTAAACCCAGAATTTCATATCCAGCCAAACTAAGTTTCATAAGTGAAGGAGAAATAAAATCCTTTACAGACAAGCAAATGCTTAGAGATTTTGTCACCACCAGGCCTGCCTTACAAGAGACCCTGAAGGAAGCACTAAACATGGAAAGGAACAACCGGTACCAGCCATTGCATGCCAAAATGTAAAGACCATCGAGGCTAGGAAGAAACTGCATCAACTAACGAGCAAAATAACCAGTTAATATCATTATGGCAGGATCAAGTTCACACATAACAATCTTAACCTTAAATGTAAATGGACTAAATGCTCCGATTAAAAGACACAGACTGGCAAACTGGATAAAGAGTCAAGACCCATCAGTCTGCTGTATTCAGGAGACCCATCTCACATGCAGAGACACACATAGGCTCAAAATAAAGGGATGGAGGAAGATCTACCAAGCAAATGGAGAACAAAAAAAAGCAGGGGTTGCAATACTAGTCTCTGATAAAACAGACTTTAAACCATCAAAGATCAAAAGAGACAAAGAAGGCCATTACATGATGGTAAAGGGATCAATTCAACAGGAAGAGCTAACTATCCTAAATATATATGCACCAATACAGGAGCACCCAGATTCATAAAGCAAGTCCTTAGAGACTTACAAAGAGACTTAGACTCCCATACAAAAATAATGGGAGACTTCAACACCCCACTGTCAACATTAGACAGATCAACAAGACAGAAAGTTAACAAGGATATCCAGGAATTGAACTCATCTCTGCAGCAAGCAGACCTAATAGACATCTACAGAACTCTCCACCCTAAATCAACACAATTTACATTCTTTTCAGCACCACATCACACTTATTCCAAAATTGACCACATAATTGGAAGTAAAGCACTCCTCAGCAAATGTACAAAACCAGAAATTATAACAAACAGTCTCTCAGACCACAGTGCAATCAAACTAGAACTCAGGACTAAGAAATTCAGTCAAAACCGTTCAACTACATGGAAACTGAATAACCTGCTCCTGAATGACTACTGGGTACATAACGAAATGAAGGCAGAAATAAAGATGTTCTTTCAAACCAATGAGAACAAAGATACAACATACCAGAATCTCTGGGACACATTTAAAACAATGTGTAGAGGGAAATTTATAGCACTAAATGCCCACAAGAGAAAGCAGGAAAGATCTAAAATTGACACTCTAACATCACAATTAAAAGAACTAGAGAAGCAAGAGCAAACACATTCAAAAGCTAGCAGAAGGCAAGAAATAACTAAGATCAGAGCAGAACTGAAGGAGATAGAGACACAAAAAACCCTCCAAAAAATCAGTGAATCCAGGAGTTGGTTTTATGAAAAGATCAACAAAATTGATAGACTGCTAGCAAGACTAATAAAGAAGAAAAGAGAGAAGAATCAAATGGATGCAATAAAAAATGATAAAGGGGATATAACCACCAACCCCACAGAAATACAAACTACCATCAGAGAATACTATAAACACCTCTATGCAAATAAACTAGAAAATCTAGAAGAAATGGATAATTTCCTGGACACTTACACTCTCCCAAGACTAAACCAGTAAGAAGCTGAATCCCTGAATAGACCAATAGCAGGCTCTGAAAATGAGGCAATAATTAATAGCCTACCAACCAAAAAAAGTCCAGGACCAGATGGATTCACAGCTGAATTCTACCAGAGGTACAAGGAGGAGCTGGTACCATTCCTTCTGAAACTATTCCAATCAATAGAAAAAGAGGGAATCCTCCCTAACTCATTTTATGAGGCCAACATCATCCTGATACCAAAGCCTGGCAGAGACACAACAAAAAAAGAGAATTTTAGACCAATATCCCTGATGAACATCGATGCAAAAATCCTCAATAAAATACTGGCAAACCGGATCCTGAAGCACATCAAAAAGCTTATCCACCATGATCAAGTGGGCTTCATCCCTGGGATGCAGGCTGGTTCAACATATGCAAATCAATAAACGTAATTCAGCATATAAACAGAACCAAAGACAAAAACCACATGATTATCTCAATAGATGCAGAAAAGGCCTTTGACAAAATTCAACAGCCCTTCATGCTAAAAACTCTCAATAAATTCTGTATTGATGGAATGTACCTCAAAATCATAAGAGCTATTTATGACAAACCCACAGCCAATATCATACTGAATGGGCAAAAACTGGAAAAATTCCCTTTGAAAACTGGCACAAGACAGGGATGCCCTCTCTCACCACTCCTATTCAACATAGTGTTGGAAGTTCTGGCTAGGGCAATCAGGCAAGAGAAAGAAATCAAGGGTATTCAGTTAGGAAAAGAAGAAGTCAAATTGTCCCTCTTTGCAGATGACATGATTGTATATTTAGGAAACCCCATTGTCTCAGCCCAAAATCTCCTTAAGCTGATAAGAAACTTCAGCAAAGTCTCAGGATACAAAATTAATGTGCAAAAATCACAAGCATTCGTATACACCAGTAACAGACAAACAGAGAGCCAAATCAGGAATGAACTTCCATTCACAATTGCTTCAAAGAGAATAAAATACCTAGGAATCCAACTTACAAGGGATGTAAAGGACCTCTTCAAGGAGAACTACAAACCACTGCTCAGTGAAATCAAAGAGGACACAAACAAATGGAAGAACATACCATGCTCATGGATAGGAAGAATCCATATTGTGAAAATGGCCATATTGCCCAAGGTAATTTATAGATTCAATGCCATCCCCATCAAGCTACCAATGACTTTCTTCACAGAATTGGAAAAAACTGCTTTAAAGTTCATATGGAACCAAAAAAGAGCCCGCATCTCCAAGACAATCCTAAGTCAAAAGAACAAACCTGGAGGCATCACGCTACCTGACTTCAAAATATACTACAAGGCTACAGTAACCAAAACAGCATGGTACTGGTACCAAAACAGAGATATAGATCAATGGAACAGAACAGAGTCCTCAGAAATAATACCACACATCTACAGCCATCTGATCTTTGATAAACCTGAGAAAAACAAGAAATGGGGAAAGGATTCCCTATTTAATAAATAGTGCTGGGATAATTGGCTAGCCATAAGTAGAAAGCTGAAACTGGATCCTTTCCTTACTCCTCATATGAAAATTAATTCAAGATGAATTAGAGACTTAAATGTTAGACCTAATACCATAAAAACCCTAGAAGAAAATCTAGGTAATACCATTCAGGACATAGGCATGGGCAAGGACTTGATGTCTGAAACACCAAAAGCAACGGCAACAAAAGCCAAAATTGACAAATGGGATCTCAGTAAACTAAAGAGTTTCTGCACAGCAAAAGAAACTACCATCAGAGTGAACAGGCAACCTACAGAATGGGAGAAAATGTTTGCAATCTACTCATCTGACAAAGGGCTAATATCCAGAACCTACAAAGAACTCAAACAAATTTACAAGAAAAAAACAAACAACCCCATCAAAAAGTGGGCAAAGGATATGAATAGACATTTCTCAAAAGAGGACATTCATACAGCCAACAGACACATGAAAAAATGCTCATCATCACTGGCCATCAGAGAAATGCCAATCAAAACCACAATGAGATACCATCTCACACCAGTTAGAATGGCAATCATTAAAAAGTCAGGAAACAACAGGTGCAGGAGAGGATGTGGAGAAATAGGAACACTTTTACACTGTTGGTGGGATTGTAAACTAGTTCAACCATTATGGAAAACAGTATGACGATTCCTCAAGGATCTAGAACTAGAAGTACCATATAACCACAATGAGATACCATCTCACACCAGTTAGAATGGCAATCATTAAAAAGTCAGGAAACAACAGGTGCAGGAGAGGATGTGGAGAAATAGGAACACTTTTACACTGTTGGTGGGATTGTAAACTAGTTCAACCATTATGGAAAACAGTATGGCGATTCCTCAAGGATCTAGAACTAGAAGTACCATATAACCCAGCCATCCCATTACTGGTTATATACCCAAAGGATTATAAATCATGCTGCTATAAAGACACATGCACACGTATGTTTGCTGCGGCATTATTCATGATAGCAAAGACTTGGAATCAACCCAAATGTCCATCAGTGACAGACTGGGTTAAGAAAATGTGGCATATATACAACATGGAATACTATGCAGCCATAAAAAAGGATGAGTTTGTGTCCTTTGTAGGGACATGGATGCAGTTGGAAACCATCATTCTCAGCAAACTATCGCAACAGAAAACCAAACACCGCATATTCTCACTCATAGGTGGGAACTGAACAATGAGATCACTTGGACTCGGGAAGGGGAACATCACACACTGGGGCCTATCACGGGGAGGGGGGAGGGGGGAGGGATTGCATTGGGAGCTACGCCTGATGTAAATGACGAGTTGATGGGTGCAGCACACCAACATGGCATAAGTATACATATGTAACAAACCTGCACATTATGCACATGTACCCTAGAACTTAAAGTATAATAAAAAATAAATAAATAAATAAATAAATAAATAATCCCATTAAAAAGTGGGCCAAGAACACGAATAGACAATTCTCAAAAGATGACAAGTAGCTGATAAGTATATGAAAAAATGCTCAATATCACTGATTATCAGGGATGTGCAAATCAAAACCATAATTAGATATCATCCTATCCCAGTTAGAATGGCTATTACTAAAAAAACAAAAGAAAACACACAAGAAATAATAGATGCTGCTAAGGATGTAAAGAAAAGGGAACTCACATACTCTTGTTGGGAATGTAAATTAGTACAACCATTATGGAAAACAGCATGGAGATTCCTCAAAAAACTAAAATATTAATAGAACTACCATGTAATCCAGCAATCCCACTACTGGGTATCTATCAACGTAAAATAAATAATTACATCAGAGATACTTGCATTTGCATATTTATTGCAGCACCATTCACAATAGCAAAGATATGGAATCCACCTAAGTGTCCACAAACAAGGAATGTATAAATAAAGAAAATATGTTATACTATATGCATACAATGGAATACTATTTGGCCATAAAAAATAATGAAATTATGTCACTAGCAGAAACATGAAAGGAACTGGAGATCATTACATTAAGTGAAATACACAGACACAGAAAGACAAATACTGCATGTTCTCACTCATAGGAGCTACAAAATTTGATGTCATTGACGTAGAGAATAGAATGATAGATTATCAGAGGTAGGGAAGGGTGCAAAACAAGATGCATGTTGGGAATATTTACCCTGATATATTCTTTTAGGACCTCAAATGCCAGGCTAACGAGTGTAAATTTACTTCCCTGTCAGTGGTGAGCCACTGACAGTTGCAGAGCAAGGTGCTAAGACAATTGTCTTTAAGAAATCTAATCTAACTGTCATGTTACCTAAATTGGTACTGAAGGTAAAGATATCAACACAGTATTAAAATAATATGGCTACAGAGGGTGAACTAAGGCAGTGGGAAGGGAGAAAAAGGTGTAATGTTTAAAGACAGATCATAGGATTTGGCCAGTGATCGGATACTGGGGCACAAGGAGAGATGAAAAAGATTTCTCAGGGGCTTCAAGTCCCTATTACAAGAAACAGGAAACAGAAGGAAAAAGAAGAAGGAAAATGACTTGATATTACTTGAGGGCATAAGGAGTTGAAGTACAGGGCATCAAATTGCCTATCAGGTATTTGGAAATGCAAGATAAGAGGTCAGCAGTGGGATAAAAACAGAAATAGGACAATAAGGAAATTACTTACTATTTGTGCAGCTAAAATACTGACACAAGTAAATTCTCATATTGAAAAATGCAAGTGTCACTACAATTGCTACTTTACTTCTGTGGTGAGCAAGTCATAAATAATTAAACATCACTGGTCTTATCAAAGCCAAGAAGAATGCAATCTAATTGTTTTGAATCTAGCAATCTAGTAAATATTGTTTTAAATACTAGAAAACTTAACAATATAGTACTTCCTGTGAATTCTCCAAAACAAGCTTTCCTTAAATAAGGTCTACATAACCTCATAACACTCAGGAACAGAAATAACACTAGACTTTATTGGAAATTCTTCTTGTGGCACAGTACATTCAACATTAGGAGGTTACAAGGCAGATTCAAGGGAAAAGTATAGCAGATAAGTTTTTAGGCAAATGTTCCTAAACCTTTCTATTTGGCTTGCATTGCTAGATAACAAAAACCAGGCCAGGCACGGTGGCTCACACCTATAATCCCAGCACTTTGGGCAGCTGAGGCAGGCAGAATACTTGAGGCCAAGAGTTCAAGACCAGCCTGGTCAACATGGTGAAACCCCATCTCTACTAAAAAAACAAAAATTAGTCAGGCGTGGTGGCACACTCCTGTAATCTCAGCTACTCGGGAGGCTGAGACAGGAGAACTGCTTGAACCTGGGAGGCGCAGGTTGCAGTGATCCGAGATCATGCCACTGCACTCCAGCCTGGGGGACAGAGTGAGACTCTGTCTCACAGATACACAGATAGACAGCAGGCAGGCAGACAGACAGAAAGCAAATACCAAATGACAATGGGAACTTGCTTTAAAACAGCAATAAAAACCTTCCAAAGAGAATGCTGTTATTACCAATGCGTAAACATGACTCTTCTCCAACCCAGGAAGAACGTTAACAGCAAATGAGATCCTGCCATTTAAGCAAATGCACCTAAGTGCTCTCAAACACAATGGGCCCTTGAACAACACAGGTTTGAACTGCAACCGAGTCCATCTATATATGGGTTTTCTTCTACCTTTGACACTTTGACAGAAAGACCAACCCTCCCTATTTCTCCTCCTCCTCCTCAGCCTACTCAAGATGAAGATGAGGATGAAGACCTTTATGATGATCCACTTCCACTTAAAGAATAGTAAATGTATTTTCTCTTCCTTATGATTTTCTTAATAGCATCTTCTTTTCTCTAGCTCACTTTATTGTAAGAATATAGTATATAATGCACATAAAATACATATATATGTTAATTGACTGTTTATGTTATAAGTAGAGCTTCTGGTCAACAGTAGGCTGTTAGTAGTTAAGTTTTTGGGAAGTCAAAACTTATACATGAATTTTCTACCGCGTGGGAGAGTGAGGGTGTTGGCACCCCTAATCCCTGTATTGTTCAAAGGTCAACTATATAAAACAAATTCTATTTCTGGCAACATGGTCAAAAACCAAATCCTAAAATGGACGAGAAAATAGGAAGAACAGAAATTAAATTATATTTTATCAAAAAAACAGCTATAATATAACCCAACCTGATTCATCTTATCTTGAATGATAAAAATCCAACATTACAACATGGTTAATCATCATTAAAATATAAAATAAAGCATATATGAGACAGGCAAATTTCCATCTTTCTAAAGACTATTGTCTCAGAATAACAGTTCAGCAAACTGATAGTAATCAACATTCTGTATAACTTTTAAATAGTTTAAGAGCTAATGCTAGTTTTTAGTAAATATAAGGGGAAAAGTGACTAATTTAAATATCTTTTGAGATAACCTATTTAGAATCTCTGCCATCATGCTAGGAAAAATAAGTTTCTATTCATTAATCATCCTCAGCTAACTTTCTACATGACATGCAAATGCACTATAGAGCAGTAGGCTGAATATACAGCAATTCCTAGGTGACAAAGGACTAAGAGAAAAGAAGCCAAGTTACTTGTTTAAAGTGATTCAGCAAGTTAGCAGCAAATCCCAATGTTCCTTCTTCCAATTGTCACTACCTCCCATAAGCCAATCATTATCAAAACTAATCAAGACTGAATAAACACTTACCAACAAAGGAGGCAACAAACACTTAAGACCCCTAGACACAGATTTGAAATATCTCCAAAATTTTAACAACTCAAAGGGCAAATTAAATGAACAGCTGCTACTTGTGAGCATCTTCCCACACTTCAAAATTCAAGCCAATACATCTGGATTTTATGCAACTATTTTCTTTCTTTCTACAAATGTCACACTGATAAATCTAAGAGTACTCTTCCACTGGAATACTTTGGTTACTTTCAGCACACCTTACCTGATCAAAAAGTTCAGTACCATCTGATCCTGCTGCTCTCATTAGTTCATCTTCTCCACCAGGATGATATTCCATATAAGGGCTGACATTATAAACGAAACCTGTATCAAAGCAAGCAGAAAAAATATCCTAAATGAACTTCTCAAAAATTGTAAAACTTAAAAGTTTCAATGAATCTTTCCAAATACATTCCATTTAATTAATCACTGTTATTTCAAAGTATCAAGAACTAACTGTAAAGGATCTGAGATTTCATCATATTTGCAAGCAAACAACTTAACCTGCCACTTTCATGGGTCCTAGCAGATAACAAGAGACTCCTAGGTCGGAGACAAAGAAGAGTTTAGCACCCACATCAATAGCAGTAGTCAGAATATAAGCATTTGTGTCAGTTCACTGAACCCAAATTCCCAAGAGTGCTATGTGAAGAGGGCCAGGTAACACCTGCACACTCAAAGTGCTGCATTACAGGAGAGGAACTCTTGAGCTCAGGAAACTTGAATCTTTTATAAGCATGCCTGCCCTTGTTCCTGAGGGAGATATTTACTATACAGAAGAGTAAGCAAATCTGTGCTTTGTTCTAGAGGGAGACAGTAACATTCAAGGTTGTTCACAATGCAAATATCCTTTAAAAGATTGTCCAAAAAGACAGTGCCTCTGCTCACAAGACGTGCAGAAATGCAAAAGAAAATTGCCTCCCAACACAAAGAAATGAAATACTGTGTATACAATCTTTGAAAGTACGCACACACACATGCAGAGAGAGAGAGAAAAAAAAGTAACTACTATATAGTCATAACATTTCCACTATTGCCCTGGTAGAAGAATCTGATGAAAAAAGAATCAAGCTCTAATCCATGTTTCTGATCATCTCAGCAAAGGTTAAGCAATGGTGACCACTTAGGCAAGCTCTGTGAAAAGGAAGCCCAACTTTTCTCAAAGATTATTATTCAGATTTTAATCTTTTTGTCTTCTCCAAGTATTTATTTCATCTATTCAACTGTTATTTATTTTTATGTTTTAAGAAAGAGGAATAGGGAACAACAAATACAAAATATCTCAAAGCATAGCTCTCCCAAGGAAGTTGCTTTTTCATTCTTCAAAACTAGATAGATACTAGACAAATCTAGCCCTAAAGACATCACAAAAGTACAGTAAGAACAACTGGTTTTTAAAAAAATATCCAGGACTATTTCCTCTTTATATGATGACTTTCATGAATTTAAATAACCTCAGATAACTTAAAATGTTCATCCTATACAACAATCTTGAAAGAAAAGAAGGGGTTGGATTTCAGACCCAAGAAAAGTACTGCAGTTTTTTGACCAGCGATATTTTAGAAAATAACCAACCAGTCCAGATTTCTCTGTAAAATCTCTTAAAGGTAAGCACAAAAGGAAGTAAATCCACAGAATTTCTTTTGTTTGTTTGTTTATTTATTTATTTATTTTTTATTTTTTATTATTATTATACTTTAAGTTCTAGGGTACATGTGCATAACGTGCAGGTTTGTTACATATGTATACTTGTGCCATGTTGCTGTGCTGCACCCATCAACTCGTCAGCACCCATCAACTCGTCATTTACATCAGGTATAACTCCCAGTGCAATCCCTCCCCCCTCGCCCCTCCCCATGATAGGCCCCGGTGTGTGATGTTCCCCTTCCCGAGTCCAAGTGATCTCATTGTTCAGTTCCCACCTATGAGTGAGAACATGCGGTGTTTGGTTTTCTGTTCTTGTGATAGTTCGCTAAGAATGATGGTTTCCAGCTGCATCCATGTCCCTACAAAGGACACAAACTCATCCTTTTTTATGGCTGCATAGTATTCCATGGTGTATATGTGCCACATTTTCTTAACCCAGTCTGTCACTGATGGACATTTGGGTTGATTCAGCAGCATTCCAAGTAAGTCTGAACAAAACTAGTTAAGCTCCCTCTTTTTTCCTTCCCCATATGCCTAGAGTCCCACAAGATTTAGAAGAATATTTTCCCATTGCTTAATGCTCCAAAATCCAGAGACCAAAAATGTGAGTGGTAATGATTAGGATCTGAATTATTCCCAATAGACTTTTTAAAAGACAGAGGATGCCTCCCAAACAAGAGTTCCAAGCTTTCTCTACAATCAATTCCTGACTGGAGTTGCTACAGTTTCTCAAGAACAAGAAATCTACAACCCATGATCATTTGTGATGGAATTTCATGAGTTTCAGCAACCAGCTTTTCCGGCAGCTTAAACAGCTATCCATGATGAGCACATAAAGCCTAAAACATTCCATACATGTTCTCTGCTAACCTGCTAGCCCTTTACATTGACCCTTACACTGTCACAGTCTTGTCTTTCTTTCTGATAGGGGCTAGGATCACTCTGTGGATGTGAGGAGCATCCCATCCTTTCCAGATGAAAAAAGCTAGGAATGTCTATCCCTTAGTACAAGGAATTAACACTGTTAAATAGTGTCTCAGTCCAAGATGCATTAGATCAAAAAGCACTCAGCTGTGTTAGTAATTTGCTAATTATGAAACATAAACCTAGTCCCAAAACAGAACAGGTGCACTTCTTTTGATTCAGAGCCTCTTCTTTGCTCTTTCTCTCCTTCCTTCTTATCTCCCATTTTTCCTTTTCAGAAGTATTTCCGAACAACTAAAAACTTAGACCCCTGGATGTGGCAGAGAAATACAAACACACAAAAAAACAAACTTTATGCTTTTTCTTCATGCTTTATTATATAGGTGTACCTCAGAGATATTGCAGGTTTGGTTCCAGACCACTGCAGTAAAGCAAACAAAGCAAGCTACACTCATGTTTTGGTTTCCCAGCACATATGAAAGTTATGTTTAGGCCAGGCATGGTGGCATATGCTTGTAATCCCAGTAGTTTGGGAGGTCAAGGCAGGAGGATGGCTTGATGCTAGGAGTTCAAGACCAATCTGGGCAACCTAGTGAGATCCTGTCTCTACAAAAAAAAAAAAAAAAAAAAAAAAATTAGCCAGGCATGGTAGATGGAGTGTGCCTCTAGTACCCCTGCTACTCGTGAGGCTGAGGTGGGCGGATAGCTTGAACACAGAAGTGTGAGGCTGCAGTTAGCCATGATCATGCCACTGCACTCCAGCCAGAAAAACAGTGAGGCCCTGTCTCTAAAATAAATAACAGATGTTTATGCTGTATTGTTGTCTATTAAGTGTGTAATAACATTATGTCTAAGACACAAATGTACATACCTTTATTAAATATACTTTGATAAAAATGCTAATATCGTCTGAGCCTTAAGTGAGTTAAACAGTTTGCTGGTGAAGGGTCTTGCCTTGATGTTGATGGCTGCTGACTGATGAACATGTTGGGTACTTAAGGCTGAGGTGGTGGTGGCAATTTCTTAAAATAAGTCAGCAGTAAAGCTGGCCATTCAACTGACTCAACCTTTCATGAGAGATTTATCTGTAGCATGCAATGTTGTCTGATTGCATTTTACTCACAGTAGAACTGCTTCCAAAACTGACGTCAATCCTCTCAAACCCTGCTGTTGTTTTACCAACTAAGTGCATGTAATATTCTAAATACTCTGTTGTCATTTCAACAATGTTCACAGTATCTTCCAACAGGAGTAGATTCCATTTCAAGAACCACGATCTTTGCTCATCCCTAAGAAGCTACTCTTCAACCATTCAAGTTTTATCACACAGCAATTTCAGTCACATCTTTGCGCTCCACTTCTAATTCTAGTTCTCTAGCTGCTGTCACATCTACAGTGACTTCCTCCACTGAAGGAGGAACCCTTCAAAGTTACCCATGGGGTTGGAATCACCGTCCGCCAAACTCCTATTAATGTTGATACTTTGACCTCCCCTCATAAATCACAAATGTTCTTAATGGCCCAGAATGGTGAATCTTTTCCAGAAGATTTTCAATCTACTTTTCCCAGATCCATCAGAGGAATCACTATCTATGGCAGTCATAGCCTTATAAAATGTGTTTCTTAAATAACAAAACTTGAAAATCAAGATGACTCCTTGATTGATGGGCTGCAGGATGGATGCCATGTTAGAAGGTGATACAGTTTGTATATCTGTCCCAGCCCAAATCTCATGTTGAATTGTAATCCTCAGTGCTGAAGGTGGGGCCTGGTGGAAGGTGTCTGAATCATGGGGGCAGATATCTCACGGCTTGTTGCTGTCTTCATGATAGTTCTCACAAATCTGGTCATTTAAAAGTGTGTGGCACCTCCACCCCTCCTCTTTCTTTTTCTTGCTTCTGCTTTTGCTATGTGATGTGCCTGCTCCTGCTCTGCCTTCTGTCATGAGTTAAAGCTCTCTAAGACTTCCCCAAGAAGCCGATGCCAGCACTGTTTCCTGTACAGCTTGCAGAACCATGAGCCAATTAAACTTTTTTTCTTTATATATACCTAGTCTCAGGTATTTATTTACAGCAATGCAAGAACAACTTAATAGGGAAGGCATGATGTACACTGCTATCAGACCTCTTGGGTGACCAGTTGCATTGTCAATGAGTAATAATTTGAAAAGAATCTTTTTTAATGAGCAGTAGGTCTCAACTCTGAGCTTAAAATATTCAGTAAACCATGCTATAAACACTGATGTACTGTCATCCAAGCTTTGTTGTCCCATTTATAGAGCACAGGCAGGGTAGACTTAGCATAATTCTTTAGGGCCCTAGGATTCTTGGAATGGTAAATGGACACTGATTTCAAGTCACCAGCTGCACTAGGCCTTAACAGAGAGTCAAGACTGTCCTTTGAAGCTTTGAAGCCAGGTATCCCTCTCTAGCTGTGAAATTCCTACGTGGCATCTTCAGCCAACAGAAGACTAATCTACATGGAAAATGTGTTGTTTCGTGTATTCACCTATATCACTGATCTTAGCTAGATCTTCTAGATAACTTGCAGCAGCTTCCACATCAGCACTCGATGCTTCACATTGCACTTTTATGTTATGAAGGTGGCTTATTTCCTTAAACCTCATGAACCAACCTTTGCTAGCTTCTAACTTTTCTTCCACAGCTTCCTCACCTCTCTCAGCCTTCCTAGAATTGAAGACAGTTAGTATTCTGCCCTAAATCAGGTTTTGGCTTAAGAGAGTTGTGGCTGGTTCAACCTATCCACACCACTAAAGCTTTCTCCATATCACCAACAAGGCTGTTTTGCTTTCTTGTATCATTCATATGCTTACTGGGATAGCACTTTTAATTTCCTTCAATAACTTTTCCTTTGCATTTGCAGCTCAGCTAACTATGTGGCACTAGTGGTGTAGCTTTCAGCCTTTTTCAGCTTTCAACATGCCTTTCTCACTAAACTTAATCATTCCTCGTTTTTTATTTGAAGTGAGAGATATACAACACTTCCTTCACTTGAACACTCAGAGGCCAATGCAGGGATATTAATTGTCCTAATTTCAATATTGTTGGGTCTCAGGGAATGGAGTGGCCCAAGGAGAGGGAGAGACAGGAATTGTCAGTCGGGGAAGTAATGAGAACATACACATTTGTCCGTTCAGTTTACCATCTCATATGGGCTCAGTTTGTGGCACTCCAAAACTATTACAATAGTAACATCAAGATCACTGATCACAGATTATCGTAAGAGATACAAATGAAAAAGTTTGCAAGAACTATCAAAGTGTGACACAGAGACATGAAGTGAGCACAGGCTCTTGGGAAAATGGTGCCAAAAACTTGTTAGACACAGAGTTGCCACAAATCTTCAATTTGTAAAAAAATCCATTACCTGCAAGGTACAATAAAGTGAAGCACAACAAAAGAAGGTATGCCTGTACTCTATTTGTACCATACATGGCTTTTAGAAATCAAATCTCTCATATGCAAGGTTCTAGCCTTCTATGAGTTCCACCTGGTTTTTAGAAACTAATTTTGAAACCATCTAAAATTTCCCAATGACACAACTTTAACTTATTCCCACATCTCTAATTGCTCTGGTCTGGCAGATCTGAGCATCCAATTACTCATTAAATATAAATTAATAATAATTATGGGCCAACAGATATAATCTCAAATTGATAATAGGTTATTAGTGAGTTCTGCAAAACCTATCCTAATAATAACATTAAGAGCAAAAATAGGCTTAAACAGATTCATGAAACACCAATCCCCCATGGTGCAAAACTGGACTGTAACTAAGGACTCCTGGTCACAATCCAACTGGTATTTTTAGATCACTGACATGGGTGATCTTCAGTGGCAAAGGGGGGATTTCGGGAGACTACCTATCTATCCATCCATCCATCCATCCATCCATCCATCCATCCATCCATTCATCCATTCACCCACCCACCCATCCCCTTCTTTATGCTGAAACATTTTTTGTGTGTGTTTTGTTTTTTAAACTCTAATCAGGAACAGAGAGAAAAAAGGACTGACTGAGAACTGTTCAGAAGAGCCACTTATTAAAAGTAAAATACAACGGTTGTATTAGGAAGGTATACTCCAATGTTTAAACAAATCATTTTTAAACCCCCTAGCAATATTAGGGGTACGCTGTATAGCTAATTCATCATAGCAGAGACGCAGCACAATTTAAAACACATATTCAGAACAAAAATTACACTGAGTTTCCCTAGGCAATGTATTCGTAGTACCTGTTCTTAATATTTTTTTCATACTAAATTACCTCTTTTGTGTTGTATCTGGAATTCTGAGCTCTCAAACAAGTTATCTGAATAAAAATTACCCATTTTAAAATTACCATTTAGTACTTTGTATTGTCAGAAATGTATACTTCAAAATCACAGAATGATAGTCTTAAAGACTAGGAGAACTTTAAGGCAATTTTTAGCCTCATCCAGTACAGGCTTTATCTCTATAGTATTTTACAGACAGAGCATCATCCAGCATCTGCTTGAACAGATCCAGTGCCTAGTAGCTCACCACTTTTTTTAAAAGCTCAGTTCAAGGCTATCATTTTTATACGTAGAAACGAATACTGCCTTTTTATACAGAAAAAATTCCTTCTCTCTTGAAAAACACTGCCTATCGTTTTTCATTTGTGCATTTTATATTTATTTGTTCTTAATTTAACTCCAATTGCCTCTGATAAAGACTGTGGGCATCCTACAATAAAATACTTAAATGTGAAAGTGTGTGTGTAAAAACTTTAAAAACCCACAACAAAATGTGTATTAGAAAAGAAAGGATACCAATTGTCTAACCTCACTAACAGTGTTACTGTGAGCATTTAATATAGTCCTGAACTTCCTAACAGCCAAGGCCAACAGAGACACTAGTAACAGTGGTCTCACTATCTAATTTTAAAAATTATTAGAAATAAAACAGACAAAGAAGACTCGTTAGCTCCTTAGTTCTTTAAAAGGGAGTAACTCTTGATATTGTGAAGAATGATGAGTCCTTATAAAGGGAACACTAATCACATAGCAGATATTACAATTTAACAGTACACAGAAACATTCCTCAGGTGGCATTACTCTCATCCTCCCTAACCCTAGGTAACCACTAGTCTACCTTCTGTCTCTATAGATTTGCATATTCTGGAAATTTCATATAAATGGGATCATACAATATGTGGCCTTTGTGACTAACTTCTTTCAATTAGCATAGTGCCTTCAAGGTTCAACCATAATGTTGCATGTATCAGTATTTTTTCTTTTTCTGGATGGATAGTATTTCTTCCATGGATATACCACATTTTATTTATCTATTTATCAGTGGATGAGCATTTGGGCTGGTTCCACTTTGCTATTGTTTAAATATTTGTCCCCTCTAAAGTTTACGTGGAAATTTAATCCCCAATGTGGCAGTACTGAATGGCAGGGCCTTTAAGTGATTGGGTCATGAGGGCAGATTCATGAATTAATGGATTAGTGGGTTCATGGAAGTAGGACTGGTGGCTTTATGAAAGAGGAAGAGAGACCTAAGCTTGCATGCTGAGCCCCGTTACCATAGGATGCCCTATACTGCATCAGGATTCTGCACGGAGTCCTCACCAGCAAGAAGGCTATCACAAGATGTGGCCTGTTGACCCTGGACTTCTCAGCCTCTGTAACTGTAAGAAATAAATTCCTTGTCTTTATAAATTACCCAGTTTCAGGTATTCTGTTATAAGCAGCAGAAAATGAACTAAGGCACAGCTTTTGGCTATCATGAAGAATGTTGCTATTAATGTTCATGTACAAGCTTTTGTGTGGACTTATATTTTCGTTTCTCTTGAGTATATTTAACTAAAAGTAAATTTGGTGGGTCACACAGTATTCTATATTTAACCTTTTCAGGCACTGCCAGACTGTTTCCCATTCTTACCAGCAACAAACAGAGCTTCCAAATTCAGACAGCTCTTTTTTAGTCACTATTCCAACTCTCCACAGAGAAGAAAAGCCATCTATAGAACCTGAATCACCACATCACAAATAGCTCAGAAGACCAAATTCAGAACTGGATTACAGCATGCTCCAACTTAATCTCACACCCAGCTCTACATGATAGGGTTTGGTTAAAGGCAGCACAATGTAAGACTAAAGCAACATTTTATAACTACTAATCTATCTTCTAGATGAAGTTCCCACAAATTTTCAGGTTAGGTAACCATACATGTGAACCATAACAGCTCACCAATAAGGAGTGAACTGTATCACCATGGTTCAGGCCACACATCCACTAATTAATACTTTTTCATTTCTTCTTTGTTTACTTCTGTAAGTCAGAGAGTCTCAAAATATGATCTAGGGACTCCTGAGGGAGTTTAAGACCTTTTTGGTGGCTCAAGGTCAAAAATTCTTCATAGTAATACTAAGATATTATTTGTCTTTTTCTATTCTCATTCTTTCACAAGTGTAGCATTTTCAAGATACTACAAGACAAATAAGATAGAATATCGAACATGCCATGAGAATATAGTCGCCATCTATAAAGCCACACATTAAAGATATTTGCCAAAATGTAAAACAATGTTGCTTTTCTGTTTTTCATAAACATAGGTACTATTTATAACATAGTGGGCTCACTATTCGTAAAATTATTTTTTAAAATTCTTTACATTTCTTAATTTTTGAAAGATAAACATCAATAGATATGCCATAAACAATAGTCCTTTGGAGTCTTCAACAATTTTTAAGAGTAAAGACATTTTGAGACCAAAAAGTTTGAGAACCACTGCTGTAAGTAAAAGTAGTATTTCTGTAATAAGATTAAAAGATAATTTTGGGTTTTTGAAATTCAAACAAATATTTAACTCCAAAAGCCCATTATATTCATTCAACAAAAATTCATTTAATGCCTATCATGTATGTACCAAATATTATGCCAGTATACCGTAGCATTCTTGCAATTATTCACCACTGTTCATTTCCTGTCTATAAAATAAATGAGGGGAAAAGATGTGTTCACATGATAAAATTATGGCATATTTCACTGTATTCAAATACACAGGTCGATTGTTACAACTACTGTGACTACTTTGCCATCTTGTGTTCAGTAAAGAAATTGCATCTTACAGTAATTACTTCCTGTCAATTACTTCCTGTCAACTGCTGAGGAAAGGTGTTAAAATACGCAACTGTGGTTGAGGATTTTAATTCTACCCCTCAATTCTATCAATGTTAGCTTCATTCCTTTTCAATCTTTGCTATCACAGGCATAAACAGTTTTCCTAATTAAATGACCCTTTTTATCATTTTAAAATGTCTTTATCTCTGGTAAGTTTCTTTGCCTCATAATCCTTTTTATCAAATATTAATATAGTCCAACCAATAAAAAAACTTACTAGCTGGATAGCATACTTTTTCCCAAACATTTACTTTTAGCCTATTTGTGTTTTTAAAGTGTATCTCTTATAGACATCATGTAATCAGGTCTTCATAATACATCTACACATGGGTGCACACAAAGAGATAACCTCTATCTTATCTATAATTAAGATAATTATCAATAATCATTATAATTACATTATATATAATTATAAATTATCATTTATAATAGTTTTAATTGGAGTGCTTGATTCATTTACACTTAATTATTAATGTGGGATATTTTACCAATCTCCCTCCCAGCCCCAAGTTTTCTGTCATATGTCTCGGTTTCTCTTTCCCTGCCTTCTTTTGGGTTAACCAATCTTTTTTTAGAATTTCATTTAATCGATTGGCTTTTTGGCCTTCCTCTTTAAATTCCTTTTTAAGTGATTGTTCTAGGAACTGTAGTATATATCCTCAACTTCTACCTGCTTACTTAAGAGTTAATATTGTATGCCTTCCCATGTAATGTAAGAACCATTTACTGCTCTCTAACTCCTACCCTTTAACTCCACAATACAATGTTACAACATTCACAGTCATGTATTTTTATATATGTATTTTTATAAAATGAAGAGGACAAAAAATAGTATTTTCTCTTACTCACATATTTACCACCTCCTAAATATCTGAACTTCTATCTGTTATCACTACCTTTCAACCTGATGAACTTCTTTTAGCATCTCTTATATAGTAGGTCTACAGGTAATAAATTTCCAGTTTTGGTTTATCTGAAAAAGTCTTTACTTCATCTTTATCCTTAAAGAATTCTGTCTCCGTACGGGTATAGAATTCACGGTTGATGCTGTTACTTTTTCTTCAGCAGTCGTTTTTACTATTTCCTACTGTGTTTTCACTGGCAGTTTTCAAGATTTTCTCCTAATTTGTTAGCTTTTAGCACTTTTAAATAGGATGTGCCTAGATGTTATTTTCTTTGTATTGATTATGTTTAGATTTGCTAAGCCTCTGAATTTACAATTTATCTCTCTCACTAAATTTGTAAAATATATGGCCACTATTTCTTCAAATATTTTTCTGCCCCATTCTTTAATTCCTCTCCTTCTAGAATTCCAATGACACATTTATTAAACATTTTTATTTTGTCTGATAGGCACCTTAGTCCCTGTTCATTTTATTTCTGATAATTTTCCTCTCTGTTCCATTCATCTGTCCGCAAGTTCATTAAGTCTTTTCTATGTCACCTCCAATCTGCTATTAAGATCATTCAACAAATATGTTACTTCATATATTTTCCAATTCTAGATTTCTATTTTTTAGTTTCCATTCTTCTGAGAGTTTCTATTTTTTATTCATTATATCCATATATTCTTTTGTTTTTTGAGATGGAGTGTCACTCTGTCGCCCAGCCTGGAGTGCAGTGGCGCGATCTCGGCTCACTGCAACTTCCGCCTCCCAGGCTCAAGTGATTATCCTGCCTCAGCCTCCCGAGTAGCTGGAACTACAGGCGTGGGCCACCATGCCCCGCTAATTTTTTGTATTTTTAGTAGAGACGGGGTTTTAACATGTTAGCCAGGATGGTCTCTATCTCCTGACCTCGTGATCTGCCCGTCTCAGGCTCCCAAAGTGCTGGGATTATTGGCATGAGCCACCGCACTGGGCCTATATCATATATTCTTTAACTTAGTTAGCACAGTTATAAATAGTGCTTTAAAATACTTGCGAACTAAGTTCAACATCTGGATCATCTCAGAGTCAGACTCCAATAACTGCCTTTTCTCTTGAGTACATCTGGTAACTTTGGATTATATTCTGACCCTATAAATATGTTGTAGAAACTTTGGATTCTGTAATATTCCTGCAAAGATTATTGACTGTTTTAGTAGGCAATTAACTTGACTGGACAGAACTCCAAACTGTTTACCCTTTGCTGGGGTGGAAAATGAAACCTCTGTTCAATGTTTTTAACCTTCAGGTAGCTTAGAATCTGTCCCGTGTACAAGATTTATACAGTTTATACCCTTCTCTGAATTTTTTTCTGGATTTTCTCTCTCATTTTCCAGTTACTGCAGATGCCCCAACTTCTGACATCTAGTTATTCAAGCCAGTAAGACTTTGAGTCTCCACCTGAGTTTTCACCTTCACAGCACCAACACACACATAACCTCAAGTTCAATGCCATAAAAAATGGGAAACTCACACAGTGACATCCCTTCTTCTAAATATAGATAACTGTTACCCTCTAGTTTCTGTCTGATTTTGGTTGTTCACCAGTATCTTTAGAGAGGATTTTAAAATATTTTGTCTGAGTTTATAGTTGGCATTTCCTGGAGTCTTGGTCTAATAGGAGATAATCAACTATAACCATTGAAACCCTGCATATTATTTTAGAACACTTGGCAATAAAACTTGCCAACTTCAATGAAGACAAATGGAAAATAAATTAATGAAAGATAAATTGATTTTATAATAATTTAAAGTAAATGTGGTCTCAGTATATTCAAGAATGGTAACTAGAAAGGCTTAAAAGCTGTTAGGACAATAGAGAATTTAGGGAATCTGAATTAAAAGCATTAATTTGTTTCCCACACGCCTGAAAACTTTCTGAAATGATTGTAAATGATAAATAAGATGTAAAATCACAGAGCTACAGAAATCAGAAGAGATGATAGCAACTAAGTTCTGGAAGCCTGCAAACCAAATGGATGAGTAATAACATACTTAGAAGAATGAACAAAGATGAAAATGAAGCTTATGTCTAAGGTGGAGAGGAACTCCTATAAAAACCAATTTGTTCAACAGAACCCCAAAAGGTACAGGAATTAGAGATTCCAGGTAGTTCTGAAAGTCATAGTGTAGGAAGGTATCAAATTCAATATAAGAAGCAGTATGAGGCTGGGTGTTATGGCTCATGCCTGGTAATCCCAGCACTCAGGGAGACTAAGGAGTGGCGGACTGCTTGAGGACACAAATTCGAGACCATCCTGGGCAACAAAGCAAGACACTCTCTCTACAAAAAATTTAAAAATTGGCCAGGCATGGTGGCATGCACCTGTAGTCCCAGCTACTCAGGAAGCTGAGGCGGGAAGATCACTTGAGCTCAGGAGTTTGAGGCTGCAGTGAGCTAGTACTGTACCACTGCATTCCAGCCTGGGTAACAGAGCAAGACCCTATTTCTAAAGAAAAAAAGAAAGAAAGAAAAAAAAGGTAGTATAATCCCCAAATCCTCTCTGGCATATCCCATATAACCAAGCAACAACCCTCCTACCCAACCCTGTGAGAAGTGTAGGTGTGCTGTCTGGAGAAGATAAACCAGAGAGACATTACACTCAGGGGAACAGACATACTTGAAGTGAGGAAGGGGAATAAACTAAAAACAAGAAGCAAAAAGTCTACATGTCAAAACATTATGATCCACCTCCTACCACCACCACCCATTCCTAAACAGCTCCCAGGACACTTATTTGCAGATAACTGTAGGAGTCTTCTTAGTGAGAATAGACCAGTCCAACACTGATGCCAATGCAGGAGGAAAAATATTTTTAAATAGCTACCTCCTTAATAAATAGAATGTGATAAAGGTCTCTAAGCACTTCAGAAGACTAGGCATAATTATCAAAGATCATCTTATGTGACATTATTAGCACTATGAAAAAGAGCCTTGACATTTAACTGAAAGGAAATTGACCAGTAAAAGCATAAAAAATTAATCAGCAATCTAAGCAATCAGTTACACTCAAATGTTCTGAAAAAAACTTATAAACTTCTCCTAGGCAGACTAGAAGTCATTAGCAATAGCCACATTTACAATAATTATATCAGATTTACAACTTATATCAATATTACACAAGTATTATCTTAAAAAACAGATTTGTTTCCCTGCCTTCCTCCATGTCTTTTCAACTCCATGGGTTCATTTTCCTGACTGTCTATGCCTTAGGTTTAACAGTGACAGTTAGCAGCACTTAACTACCTTTGCTATTAGTCACTTGGATGGAAAAAAAAATTAAAGCCAATGAGTCCTTCTGCTCTTGGCTATTTCCTATTTTCCAAAACAAGTCAGCTGCAAAGATTCATTAAGATAAAATAAACTTGGCCAGGCGCGGTGGCTCACGCCTCTAATCCCAGCATCTTGGAAGGCCGAGGCGGGCGGATCACGAGGTCAGGAGATCGAGACCATCCTGGCTAAGACGGTGAAACTCCATCTCTACTAAAAATACAAAAAAATTAGCCGGGTGTGGTGGCAGGCGCCTGTAGTCCTAGCTACTCGGGAGGCTGAGGCAGGAGAATGGTGTGAATACGGGAGGCGGAGCTTGCAGTGAGCCGAGATTGTGCCACTGCACTCCAGCCTGGGCGACAGAGCAAGATTCCGTCTCAAAAAAAAAAAAAGATAAAATAAACTTAAGAAGTAGATTGTATGTTCCCATCACAAAGAAATGATAAATATTTGAGGTGATCAATAGCTAATTACCCTGATTTAATCATTACACAATGTACCCATGTACTAAGATGACATAATGGTGGCCCATAAATATGTACAATTATGTGTCAATAAAAATTAAAATTTAAAAAGTGGGAAAAAAGTAGAAAGCCACAAGAAAACACTGCTCTCACCCTTAACAAAAAGGCAGACAATTCATTAAAAATCATAAAATTTTGAGCCCATTAGAGAGGTGAGGTCATAAGGCAGCCAGATGATCTAAATTCCAAAGGGTGACACACCCCTCTGAGGAGATAAAGCACACGAACCATTTCAGCTTCAGCAGAGCACAGAAAAATGAGACGTCACCATAAAACAATCGAAATTTTAACAAACTTTAAGGGCCAAATACGCACTAGAGCCAATTTAGAATCCCTGAGAACCTCAGACACAAGGGGATTCTGTCCCCACTTGCCAACTCTTTTTTCATAATCTTTCACCTTTTGAGATGCTCATGAGAAATACTACAGGCAAAGCAGACCTGAGAAAGGCCCACTGGTGGCACAGCTGTGTAATACCTGCAGCAAGACTGGAGGGTAGTAGCAAGAGTACAAAGAAAAGTCCATCCACACTTAAGGCCTACAGTAGTACAAGGTGTTAAAGACCTACTGCCAGTGTAAAGGGAAAATTTCACCCACACCACAGATCCAATCTTGAGGCAAAAGCCATCTACTGATGGGAAGGGGCAATAAAGCCTCCTACCCCTGGTCTTGTACTGACAGGAGACAAAGACTAACTGCTGCTGGAAAGAGTAGAAAACACACACTTTCCCTTATCCTGCACTGACACTAGGCAAATCCTAGCTAAATACTGGGAAAGAACAGAAAATGTACTCACACCCAGATTTGGTGTGAATACAAAACAGTGATACTCCTGCACTGGAAAAGAGACAGAGAAACTGCTCACATCCTAGACCCCTTGCCCTGCCCTCCCTGCCTGATACAAGGGAAAGTCCAGCTGCCACAAAGGGAAGAGGCATGAAACCTGTCTGCATTCTAGATGCTGCACGGGGTAGGATGCAGGGGTTATCTGCCCTTGGAGAAGTACAGAAGCAATGAGAAAGCTCAGCCCCTGAGGCTCAGATGCATAAAACCTGTCTAAGACTGAGGCTGAAACAGGAAAACCGTAAAACCCCTACTGCCCCCACTACAAGTCTTACACCAAGTAATAAGTAACAGCATCTGCCTTTTGGAGAGGGGGAAGAGCAATGGAGAAAGATCCTACAACGATATATAGGGTAAGGTGTCAGCTAAGAGTAGAACAAGAACAATGGGGGAACAAAACCTCTCGCATTGCAGGCCCTGAATTAAAAGCAAGGTAGTGGTGGCCCACCACTAGAGGAATTTGAAGTCTATGGTACACTGATGGTAACGAAGGCAAAATACACTCCAAATCTAGCTCAACTACTCACCAGATCGACTTAACCTAATTACATGCCAGGAAAAATTAAAAAAAAAGTACTACACGTCTGAGTGTAAATACCACAGTTTCTACTATTCCTCTATATGTAATATGTGACATTCAATCAAAAATTACAAAACACATCTTTTTTAAAAGATAAAACAACTCATTGTCAAAAGAGAAAACAGCAACACAACCAGAATATGTTGGAACTATTAGACAGGCATGTCAAAATACCTGTGATTGATTTTTTTAAATCTAGTGGAAAATGTGGATGACATCTAACAGATGAGAAATTTCCAGCAGAGAGATGGGAACCATAAAACAAAATCTAAAGGAAATACCAAATTGAAAGATATGATATTAGAATGAAGAATTTCTTTAATGGGCTTACTGGCAGACTGGAAATAAAGGAAAGACTGAAAACTTAAAGAAAGGTCAATAAAAAGTATTCAAACATAAACAAAAGAGGAAAGAGTGAGAAAATATAATGATGCATCTAAGAGCCCTGGGACAATACAGGTTAACATGTTCATAATTGAAATCCCAGAGGAAGATGCAAAAGAAATATTTGAAGAGATAATGGCTGAAAATTTCCCAAATTTAATTTGGAGAACCCCAAGCAAGAAAAATACTGGGAAAACCATATCATAGTCGAACTGCTAAAAACCTAAAAGAAAGTCTTAAAGGCAGTCAGAGAAAAAAGAAATCTTACATGCTGCTGTAATTTAGATATTTGTCCCCTCCAAACTTCACGTTGAAATTTGATCCCCAGTGTTGGAGGTGAGGCCTAACAGGAGGGGTTTGGTTCCTGGGGGTAGATCTCTCTTGAACACATTAATGCCCTCCTTTGTGGGGAGTGAGTTCACACTGTTAGTTCCTGTGAAAGCCGTTTGCTAAAAGGAGCCTGGCACATCCTCCCCCACCCACCCACTCCTGCCCTTCCCCCTCTCTCGCCATGTAATCTTTGTATACACTGGCTCCCTTTCACCGTCCACCTTGAGACCCTCACCAGATGCAGATGTCCAATTTTTTTTTGAGACGGAGTCTCGCTCTGCCGCCCGGGCTGGGGTGCAGTGGCGCAGGGTCTCTGCTCACTGCAAGCTCCACCTCCCAGGTTCACGCCATTCTCCTGCCTCAGCCTCCCAAGTAGCTGGGACTACAGGCAGGTGCCCGCCACCACACCCAGCTAATGTTTTGTATTTTTTTTTTTTTTTAGTAGAGACGGGGTTTCACCGTGTTAGCCAGGATGGTCTCGATCTCCTGACCTCGTGATCCGCCCGCCTCGGCCTCCTAAAGTGCTGGGATTACAGGCGTGAGCCACTGCGCCCGGCCCAGATGCCCAATTTTAAACTTTCAAGCCATCAGGAATCATGAGCCAAATAAACCTTTTTTCTTTATAAATTACCCAGCCTCAGGCATTCTTTTATAGCAACATAAAATGAACTAAGACACATACTATGGGAAAAAAAGAATGACGGCAGAGTTCTCATCTATGCAAACTAGAAGACAGAGTGACATATTTAAACTGATGGGAAAAAGAACACTACCAATCTAGAAAAGTATGCCCAATAACAATATATCTTTAAAATGAAGGCAAAACAAAGACATTTCAGAAAATAAAAGTGACGAAATTCATTGCCAACAGATCTGCACTACAAAAAAATGTGAAAAGGGCTGGGCGCGGTGGCTCACACCTGTAATTCCAGCACTTTGGAAGGCCAAGGCGGGCGGATCACAAGGTCAGGAGATCGAGATCATCCTGGCTAATATGGTGAAACCCCACCTCTACTCTAAAATACAAAAAATTAGCCGGGCGTGGTGGCACACACCTGTACTCTCAGCTATCAGAAGGCTGAGGCAGGAGAATCGCTTGAGCCCGGGAGGCGATGGTTGCAGTGAGCCGAGATCGTGCCACTGCACTCCAGCCTGGCAACAGAGCGAGACTCTGTCTTTAAAAAAAAAAAAAAAAAAATTAAAGGAAGTTCTTCAGCGGAAATCTGGATCAACAAAAAAGGAATAACAAGCACAGAAAATGGTAAAATGTGGGTACATATAAAAGATAATTTTTTTTAAATTTTATCTCTGAAAGATAAGTAACTGTATAAAGCAAAAACAGTAACATACACTGGGATTTAGAGCTTATATAGAAGTAAAATGAATAACAACAACAGCATAAAGCACAGAAAAGGGAAATGGAAGTATATTATTAGAAGGTTATTATACTATATGTGAAACAGTCTATTATTTGAAAGGAGACTGATAAATTAGAAATGTATATCATAAACTCTTAGAGCAACTGCTAAAAAGAAAGTAAAGAAGTATAAAAAGTAATAGTGGAGAAAAAATGGTTTCATTAAAATACAATGATAACTATGTCAACAATGGATGAATCCAGGCAGTTGAAGAATTTATGGAATTCACTGCATCACACTTGCAACTTTTTTGTAAGTCTGAATTTTTTTCAAAATAAAATGCTTAATTAAAAAGTATTTAATGAATGACAAAATGACCCTTAAGAAATCTTCAATATTTACCCAATCCCCATAGTGTGCAAAGTCTACAAAAGAAAATACAAAACTATACAAAGGAGAGAAACCATACGAAACCTATCAAGCTGTTGCTCACATTTGAATAGACCATGAATCTATATCAGAGAACTGTCCAGAAATAACAAAGTTTCTTATTAAGGAACTAGTATATTCCCTAATTCCAGGAGCCAATAATATGGAAACATGAAAAATGAAAGTCCCTCAGCTGGGTTCTATCTTCTGATATCATTAGAATATCCCTACTGTCAGAGGCGTTCGAACCAGAGCGACTCCATTTTGAGAGAGGGCTGGAAAATGAGGCTGGGACCTGCTGGGCCGAATTCCCAGAAAGTCAGGCATTCCTAGCCTCTAGATGTTTGTGGTTAAGAGAACAAATTAATAGTACCCACTAAACAGACCCAGACTTGGGAGTGTCCAGATATCCTGATACCTGGAGAACAAAAGCATTTCTAATTTTGCTTCAAAGATAATGATATTGATTCTTGCAAAAGGTAGTAATTAAGAAAATTACTCATTTATCACAAACCCTTGTAGCAGAGCACATCTCCACATGTATACAAGCACTGTACCTAGGGAGGATGAGTTCCTCCTCTTACTCTCAGGAACATCCTACTCTGTCCTATGGAGTAGCTGTATTTTCACTACTTTACTTTCTCAATAAACTTGCTTTTACTTTGCACTGTGGACTCATCCTGAATTCTTTCTTGCATAGGATCCGAGGACCTTCTCTTGGGGTCTGGATCAGGACCCCTTTCCTGTAACCACAGAAGGGAATATAGTGCAGAAATCCTGACCCAACGGCTACCTTTGAGTAAGTTGTGGTGGTCCTATAACACTACCATAATGTGGTTTAAAAGTCCTGCACATCCTGTAGTCCCAGCTACTCAGGAGGTTGATGCAGGAGGACTGTTTGAGTCCAGCCTAGGCAGCATAGTGAGACTCAATATCTAAAAAAAAATTAAAATTTTCTTTTAATTAAAAAATAAAAAGTCTTGCACATATCAAAATCTACACATGCCTCAAAGAACATTTACTGAACACTAACCGTTAGCTATGCCCTCTACCAGATGCAAGTGATATAGGGAGAAAAGTGATACATTAATATCCTGAAACTTAAGAATAAAGACGGCCGGGCACGGTGGCTCACGCCTGTAATCCGCCTGTAATCCCAGCACTTTGGGAGGCTGAGGCGGGCAGATAACGAGATCAGGAGTTTGAGACCAGCCTGGCTAACATGGTGAAATCCCATCTCTACTAAAAATACAAAAATTAGCTGGGCATGGTGGCGCACGCCTGTAATCTCAGCTACTCAGGAGGTTGAGGCAGGAAAATTGCTTGAACCCAGGAGGCGGAGGTTGCAGTGAGTTGTGATCATGCCATTGCACTCCAGCTTGGTGACAGAGTGAGATTCCATCTCAAAAAAAAAAAAAAGAAAAGAAAAAGAAAAAAAGAATAAAGACAAAAATATAAAAAGTGGCCAAAAAATGAAATGGATGTTCTAACAGAAGTCCTACATACCAGGTACAGAGGAAGAAAGCCTCGGGGAAGAAGCAGTCACGGAGGGTCAGAGTCAGGTTTTCAAAGATGAAGAGACTGAAGGAAAGAAGCTGTTGGAAGAATGAAAGGCAAAAATTGAAGATGTCAGACAATAAAGGATGAGCAATGGCCCAACATCATAACATCATAAAAAAGGCTGGAAAGGACTGATAAGAACACATAAAGGGATTAGCCTTAGGAAAAAATAAAAGGTCTTAGAAAGAATGAGGTCTTTGAGGCCTGGCCCAGTGGCTCATTCCCAGCACTTTGAGAGGCCAAGGCAGGAGGACTGCTTGAGGCCAGGAGATCAAGACCAGTCTGGGCCACACGGTGAGGCCCGGCTCTACAAAAAACATAATTTTGTTTTTTAAAAAAGTAGCCAACCGTGTTGGTGTGCACCTGTAGTCCTAGCTTCTTGGGAGGCTGAGGTGGGAGGATTACTTGAGCCCAGGAGGTTCAGGCTACAGTGAGCTATGATCATGTCACTGAGCTTCAGTCTGGATGACAGAATGAGACAGTTTCAAAAACAGTAAGAGGGAAGGGAGGGGAGGAGAGGGGAGGAGAGGGGAGGAGACAGTTTCAAAAACAGTAAGAGGGAGAGGAGGGGAGGGGAGGGGAGGGGAGGGAAAGCAGGCAGGCAGGAAGGAAGTCTTTGAGAGAAGTGTCTTTCTGATAATAAAGAGAAGACAGAATATGGCTACCACTTCAAGTTCCTTATATTCACTGTAAACACCTGCATGTGTACATAATTTCTTTTATCACAAAGAAATCACATACAAACACACCACCCATCCTTTGCATGCTTTTTCCTGAAGCGTGGAATAATGTGCCCATTCCTCTCCTTGCCTAGTTAACTTCCATATATCCTTCAGATCTCAGCTCAATCTTCTGCAATCTTCACTCAGCACAGCACACCTCTCCTTAACAACACCTAACAGACTGGATTAACACTTTCTGTTCCCCGAGTAGATTGTAAATTCTGTGAGAGCACAGCCCATCTCTATTTTAAATTTACCCTCCAGAACCTCGTGTAATGCATAACACATAGCAGATCCTTGAGAAATATTCATTAAATGAATGAACCAACAAAGGAAACTCAAAACCTGTCTTCTCTCTATTTTACGAGCGACAACCACACACAGTCATACAAAAAAGCAAAAACTATGTTTCATCAAATTACCAAAGATAAAAACTGTCTCAGAAGGTGGCTCACGCCTGTAATACCAACACTTTGGGAGGCTGAGGCAGGTGGATCACTTGAGGTCAAGAGTTCAAGACCAGCCTGGCCAATGAAACCCCATCTCTACTAAAAATACAAAAAATTAGCCAAGTGTGGTGATGGGTGATATCCTATATGATTCTTAACTATCAATGTTAATTAACATGAGAAGAGTTATAAGTAACAGACACCCTGTGATAATTTCTTAATTAATTTATGCTATGTCACTCAAAGTGAGAAACACACACAAATGCTAAACCACGATTAACTTTAGAGCTGAATACAGTAAAACAGGAGGCAGCACAGTCTATAGTTTAAGTGTAAAAACTTAGAATCAGGCTCTCTAGGTTGAAACAGTGGCTTCATTCTCATCAGCTCTGCCTTTGGCAAGTTACCAGACTCTCTGTGGTAGACATCAATCTTTTCCTAGCCCAGCATCCAATCCCTTCTAGCAACAGTATCACTTTTTGTTCAGGGAACTACTCTCTGTCATATATGCTTCAGTTTGGTTCCACGCTAGTCTACAGGATGCAGTTTGTGACCTAGGTTTAAGTGAGTAAGCATACCACTTTCCCTTAAATAGAATTACTATACCAGCAATGGGAACATGATCAAAACTGTGACAATCAAAGCCAAATCTAAGACCTTTATCTCATCTATTAGAGAAACAGAACATAACTAGAAAATAACTGGGGTTAGAGTTTCTGTGGTCATCTTCAGGCTATGAAGTTAGAGTTAATCCTAAAACAGAGTGATCTCAGAAGGGAAATCAAAAGATAATGTGAAAACAGGTCCTGGGGACTTGGTCTGAGCCTCTGCATCAATTCTCACCTGTAACTTTTTAGTAAATTTTTACTTCAGCTTAAGCCAAGATAGTTTTCCATCAGTTATAGCTATGACTCCCCACTAATATATTCTATCAGCTTCAGTTTTCTTGTTTGGTAAATGTGGATTCTCTAAGCTTCAGTCCCCTCAATCTCTGAAATGGAAGACCTACCTCATTCGTCCGTTGTGAAAATTAACACTTAGCACATAGCATATAACTGACACATCAATAACCCTGCTAGGGTATTTAAAAACAGAAAGCACTTTCTAAAAAGAATATTTATACATGAGGTGTTAATTTAAAACTTGAGAATTATGTGACTGGGTAATACATTTGAATGTACAAAAAGATAACGGCAACAGCCAAAACATAAATAGGAGCAAAAATTGCCACTATCAAGTAATTCAGGCAACAACCAGGAATATAATGAGAGTTACCGCAAATTATCTCTCTAAATTTAACGATGCAAATGCTGAAGAAAAAAAATCTTAAAGTAGCTACATCACTAATAAAAGTAACAAAACAGAAAACAACAAGTAATGAAACAACAAACAATGAAACAGAAAAGAAGCAACCGAGAAAATACAAAGCAAAATTAGTTTCTTCAAAATGTTAATAAAATTGATAAACTTCTAGTAAGACTGATCAAGAAAAAAAGAGGGAAAAAATTAGCAACACCAGGAATGAAAAAGGACATATAGGGTATATCATAGAACTTAAGACATTAAAGAAATAAAAAGGGAATATTACAAATAACTATATGCCAATATATTTAATAACTGAGACGAAATTAACAAATTCATTGAAAAACACAACTGACTAAAACTGACACAATAAAGAGAAAATTTAAATAGCCCCGTATCCTTTTTAAAATTAAATTTGTAATAAAAAACTTTCCCACAAAGAAAATTTCAGAATGTTGGCTGCAGTTTGTAAAGCACCATGTCAACCAAACAGAACACCTGAGGGTTAGATGAGGCCCTGAGATCAGCAGTTTTTCCTCTCCACTGGATTTTTAATGAATGGGAGAGAAGTAGAGAGAGAAAAAAAGTGAAAAAAAGGAGAAAGAACAGAGTGAATGACAGTTTAGGAGATAAAGACTGGGTAAAAGTAAGAGACAGCTAATAATCTTAGATGTCAGAGGCAGCTTGAAAAATCTGTGGGTTAGGTTAGAAATCAATGAACGGGCCGGGTGCAGTGGCTCACGCCTGTAATCCCAGCACTTTGGGAGGCCAAGGCTGTGGATCACCTGAGGTCAGGAGTTCCAGACCAGCCTGGCCAACATGGTGAAACCCCCAACTCTACTAAAAATACAAAAAATTAGCCGGGCATGGTGGCAGGCACCTATCATCCCAGCTACTCGAAAGGCTGAGGCAGGAGAATCGCTTGAACCTAGGAGGTGGAGGTTGCAGTGAGCTGAGCTGAGATGGTGCCACTGCACTCCAGCCTGGGTAACAAGAGTGAAACTCTGTCTCAAAAAAAAAAAAAAAAAAAAAAAAAGCAAAAGCAAACAATGAATGAAGGGAAATGTACCACTAAAACAATTTTGATTTTCTTCAAGGCAGAACATTGTTGATTTGTTTTCAAGGCAGAACACTGCCTTCTTTGACCCCAGCTAGGAACCTGCATGTTGGGCGACAAAGATTTTTTTCACTGCTCTGTGCATGTCTTTGAATGTCTAAAAGTACTGTGAGTACTGAGTTTGAGGTTACAAACACAATGGGTTTTAATCTAACCTAAACAAGAAAGAAGAGAGTTGAAGAGAGTTGTTCAAAAATCTGTCAAGAAACTAATGATGATAGCACACAAAGTAAACTATAGAATGGTTGAACTAACTGTAATAATGATACATTATTATTTAGATAGTATATTACTGGGTTAATATGTTCTATTACAAATTAAAACAATAGTTCCAAATTTGAAAAACTTTCCCTGCTATGGACAAATAATACTGCAGTTTCTGAAAACAGAATTGAACCAGGAAGCCAAGGAAACCTAGGAAAAAAAAAAACAGTTAGATAAATCAGCTCTATTTTTGGTGGGTCTGAATTTAACCTAAAAAGTATAAAGCTTTCTTTATCATTACTGGAGTATAAATGAAAGATGATCTAAAGAAATATAGTTGAATATCCTTATTCATGGCAGTTATTTCCATAAAATTGCTGCAAACACTGAATTAGTAAATACTGACCCATTGCTCCTTGGAAAAAATACAAAATTGGGTTCCTGTATGCTGTAAACACTGAATTAGCAAATACTGACCCATCGCTACTAGTAAAAAATACAAAGTTGGGTTCCTATGAGCCTATAATGACAACAGGTTTGTCAACCAATCAATACATACCCTTGTTTAATGTGTGCTGCTGTTTAAAGACACTTTATTTAATACATATTGCTGATTCATGAACATTGAACTCACAGCCAACAGCTGTAACTCACTACAACTGAAGTCTGAATGAAGCTTATCTGACATCTATTTTCTCCATAAGGTATACTACAGCTTTCTTGCCACAGCACTTCAGCACTATTCTTGGGGACCATTTTAAACAGTGAAATCACCAACCAAAAACACAAAAATGTAAAAATTATGGCACTAAATAGACCTCAAAAAAAGACACGCTTTTTTTTTTTTGAGTCAGAGTTATGCCCTTGTCGCCCAGGCTTGAGTGCATCACTGCAACTTCTGTCTCCTGGGTTCAAGCAATTCTCCTGCCTCAGCCTCCAGAGTAGCTGGGATTACAGACATGTGCCACCATGCCTGGCTAATTTTTTGTATTTTTAGTAGAGCTGGAGTTTTGCCATGTTGGGCAGGTTGTTCTCGAACTCGTGACCTCAGGTGATCCGCCTGCCTCGGCCTCCCAAAGTGCTGGGATTACAGGCGTGAGCCACTGCGCCTGGTCAAAAAGACACTTTTTTACAGTATAAGAACTAAAACAAGAAGTCAGAACATTGCCTTGTCTAACCTCAGCTAGGAATGTGCACGTTGGGCAACAAAGATATTTTTCACTGCTCTGTGTGGGTCTTTGAATGACTAACAGGCACTGTGAGTACTGAGTTTGAGATTATGAATACAGTTTAGCAAGTAGGTAAACTAGCAAATATAAAGTCCATGAATAATGAGGATCAACTGTATTCACAAACATTTACACTATCATCCTATGAGTAAATTTTAAAAGGTTTGTTGTACATGAACCCAGAGATCTAAATAACTATAATGGAAATATAACAGGACTAAATACTACTTCTTAGGATCCACTTCACAAGTTTTAAAAAACAGTTATGAAATTAAAAAAACAGACCCATTATAAGCCACTTTTGCAGTGGCATCAAGCAGGCCTCTTCAATTTACTAGTACATGACAATCAGCTTAAGGAGAAATCAAAATACGTTCATTTCTAAATAAGTGAAATCCATAAAATACCATTTGGAGAACCTAATCTGCTAAATTTTTAGCAACAGAGACACTAGTCCTTTGGCTGTAGTCAACTTTTTTTGAAATACCATTTATTCAAATAGACTGTTATTGAGTAACAAGCCACACTTCCCTCACCCTCACTAAGATAAAAGGCTGAACCATGCTGCCCAAATGATGATTTCACTACTTAATGCATCATTACTAACACTGACTATACTACAATAAAATGTATCATACTACAGTAAAAACAGTCTGATCTACGCTTGACAGGAGAACTCTCAGATGAGTGATTTACCCACTTGCTCAACACCTTACATGTTTGTAAATCTTTGGTTCTTGAGAAAGGGACTTGAAACAACAGTAAAAGAGAAAAATATAAAAGCATGAATTAATGGTAAATTCGACAAGTTTTTTTAAAAAGCAGTAATTCCCCTACCAACCCATTTCTTCGGCATTCCAATTAACTACTACTGCTTTACAATAATTACATACTTTACAGAAAACGGTGAAAATTAAATGAACAAATTAGGAACTCGATACACGTCTTAGAGATCATTCCAAACTGATGCTCATGTTTTACATCCCACTGTCAGCCAAGTGCTGTTTTTATACCATCATTTTAAGGTATGTGACCAGGCTCAGCACACCTGAACATGAGGCAGAAATGCTGCTACTTATTCAAAAAGAGAAAATAGTCCCCAAAATATTAGCCATAAAAACCCACACCAAATTGTGTATTTTCTAAGACCTCCTAAAGAAACTGATTGTGTCTCCCATATTGTGATCAGTTGAATTCAGACCTAATCTAAAAATGGGGCAGTTGTCACAAAATGAAGGAATTAGTACTTTAAAAAAGGAAAAAAAAAAAAGGCACTATCATACCATGCTTCCCTGTGGCACAGTTTTGATTAAAACTTGGGTCCAAACACTATCTCTGACCTTCAAGACTAAAGTTGGCACACACATTCCCCCATTAAGAAGCTATCAGTAATATTTTAAATTAGAACAGCTGTGAAGAAAAAGATACCTTTGTTTAGTCATGTTGTCAGGTTCTGAGGTCTGAGGGGAGTGAGTGGGCAAGTGGTAGGTAGCTGGAAAAACACGCAAGGAATCGTAGAGAGTTTCAACATGGCTTTACTCTCTCTCTGGGTGCGAGCAAGCTGTATGTACAGCGTTAAGCAGGGCAATTATACTTTTTACAGACAATAGTGACTCAGAGCCAAGCACAAGCTCACACAGCATGGTTATATAATGTGCGACGTTGTGTGCCTGCGCTCCAAACCCGCTGAGTCATGCTGTGCAGAAAGGCCGCTTAGGCCTACTCCTGACTAAAGCAGAGCCATTTCCCTTACACATGTATTTTTAGTTTCATTTGGGATCATGTTAGAAGTTACCAGTAATCTGTCTGTCTCACATTCACCTTGTTATTCCATGACCTTTGTCAACATCCTGGTTCACCTCCTGTTATCATCTGAACTTCTGTAAGAAAATAAATGCTTTCCTTATCCCATTTCAATTCACCACACCTACCACCAGATTAATCTTTCCAAGGCATACTCTTATAACACTGTCCCCACATTCAAATCCCTTCAAGAGTACACACTGCCATCTATATGAGGAACACATTTCCCAGTCTGGCTTTCAAGGTTGTCCACAATCTGACCTAACACACCTTTCCAGCCTTCTTTCTTATAATTCTCCAACAATTAACCTAAGCTCCAGAACACCTCAAACTTTCCTGTTTTTGTTCCTTTGTTCAGGCCTTTCCTTCCATCTGAGTGCACTTCCTCATTTCCTGTTGAAATCCTGCCTACTGCTTCAAGGCTTATCTCTACCACAAAAGCATCCCTGATTTTCCTAACTCATGTGTCTCCCTTTCAACAGTCTGGTATCACTTATACTTTGTAGCCCTCTTAAGGAGCTTCACTCTGCCTGCTAATAGTCATTTATCCTTCCTCCATCAGCAAGGTCTAAACTGAGTGTTTCTTGATAAAATAAAAGACCAAACTGTCAAAAAGATAAAAAAGACACATCTTATTTCTACCAAGAGGGGAAAATGTCTTACTGTTAATAGAGTAGAACATGTTCCCCAGAAGAAACTTCTAAAAAATTCATGGCCATGTATGGCAGCTCATGCCTGCAATCCCAGCACTTTGTGAGGCTGAGGCAGGAGGACTGCTTGAGACCTGGAGTTCAAGACCAGCCTGGGCAACAGAGCAAGCCCCTATCTCTAGAAAAATATAAAAAATAAATAGCTGGGCATGGTGGTGCACACTTATCATTCTAGCTACTTAGAAGGGTGAGACAGGAGGAATACTTGAGCCCAGGAGGTCAAGGACACAGTGAGCCAAGAGGGAGCCACTGCACTCCAGCCTAGGGGACAAAGCGAGATCCTATCTCCTCTAAAAAAAAAAAAAAAAAAAAAAAAATTCATGATTAAATCAACAACCTTATCACACAAAGTGCTATACGTTCAAATCATTACAGAGGATACGGAACTGGGAGCAGTGTAGAGGTTGAGTATCCCAAATTTATAAATCTGAAATGCTCCAAAATCTGAAACTTTTTGAGCTCCAACATATGTAATAGAAACACTCAATAGAGCCTTTTAGATTTCCAGTCTTTGGATTTGGGATGCTCAACCAGTAAGTATATAATGCAAATATTCCAAAATTTGAAAAAATCCCAAATTCAAAATACTTCTGATCCCAAGCATTTTGGATAAGGGATATTCAACCTGTATTACTTTTCAAACACAGCAATCCAGTCCCTTGTCCCCATCAATACATCATATGAATAATAAAGTCTAACTATATTCTAATAATGCCTCAATTATCTAATATCACTAGGACATGAGAGGTTCACATAATCGAATTTTTGAATAAGTGGTTTCTTAGTGCAGAAACAGAACTCAGGCATGCCTGCAGCCTAGGCCAGCTGAAAGGTGTTCTTGGGAAGCTAATCTTGACTTCCTCCTATCTAGTGGAAAACACTCAAGCACAATGGGGAAGTCATTTTGTACCAGTTACTTGCAGCTGGTAAACAGGTAGGGAGCATGAAGGAAGGATAAAGAGGGTGGCAAAAACCCTATAAAATGTCAAAAAGATCTTTTTGCACCTGCCAGAATCCTCATTCCAGATTGTTGGTACCATTCACATTTGTATGTCTCTGAGGAACTTTGGGTAGTTGAATACCTATTATGTCTCAATACAAACTATGTCATCACCTGCTGGAAGTTTCCATACCCTTTGCCACTGAAAATTTCACACTCTAATTGTGTCTGCTATGGGTTGAACTGTGTCTCCCCAAATTCATAGGTTGAAGTCCTAACCATCAGTAGCTCAGAATATGACCTTATTTGGATATAGGGTTGTTGCAGATGCAAAATTATATGAGGTCACACTGGAGTAGGGGAGGTCCCTAATTGAGTATGACTAGCGCCCATATAAAAACAGAAAATCTGACCACAGACAAGCACATAGGGAATATGTCATGTGAAGATGAAGTCAGATATTAGGGTAATGCTCTATAAGCCAAGAAATTCCAAAGATTGCCAGCAAACCACCAGAAGCTAGGTGAGAGGCATGGAACAAATTGTTACTCAGTCCTCAGAAGGAACCAACCCTGCTGACACCTTGATCACAGACTTCTAGCCATCAAGAACTATGAGACAAATTTCTGTTGTTTAAGCCACCTAGTTTGTGGTCCTTTGTTACGGGATCCATGGAAAATTAATTTAGCATTTACTGGTGTTGATATCTGTTGATATCACCAATCCACTGTGAAAACTACCAGACACCTCTTTAAGTAACCATACTTCTTAAAAGTAAGTATTACACTCGTTGAACAAATACAAGTCAATGGCCTCTATGTGCCAGCCACTAGTGACAGAGCAGTAAGACCAACAATGTCCCTGCCCTCATACAGGTTATAGTGTACTCAGGATAACTGACAACAAACCAAAATTACACAGTGATAAAATTACAATTGCACTAAGAACAAAAATGATGTATTTCCCTTCCTCTCTAAACAGATGGTAAACACAGTTAACCATGTATGGAGCCTCATGGTATAGTTGGATGCCCTTCATTTTTATTTTTGTTCCCCTACTAGATGTCAGGTAGTTGGCTACTACAAAGTCAGCTTTTATCAGCTACCCTCTTGTCTGTCTGCTCACCTCCTCCAATACATTTATATCAAATTTGGAGTTTCTAATACTCTGAGCTAAACAAAATCAAGTAATTAATATTGCTAAGAAACATACACCATGTAACAAAAATTGCTGCAAGTGAAAACTGAAGATCTGATTTTAATGCAAGACTCTCAGGTTTACTTTAGATTCTCAGAGATTTTTTTTTTTTTTTCCAACAGAATTCTGTTATAAGGCTCTGAGACAGAAAGTTATTGCTACATAAACTGGATTTTACCAAATAATTTTGTACTATATTGCCTGGCAAATGCTTGTTTCCTTTCAAAGGAAATGCAGTACAAGGAAGCAAGAAAAACTTTTTCATATCAGAAGTTCACTGTTTTCTGCATCAGAATATAATGGTTACTTAAGGAAGAAATACTATCCAAAGTCAGAATTATATAAATTATTGTTAAGCACAGGACATATTTTTGTTAAATAATTGTCAATTCATGTTTAAAATAACATGACTATGAGGTTATATAGCATCATAATTGGAAAGTTCAGTCAACATTTTTTGAAGGACTTAATAAATACCACCTACCTCTTATGCATATCCAACAATCATCTTTTTTGTTGTGTTTCTTAAGTTCTTCTTCAGTTACTTCAATTAACCTGCCTTTTAATCCTGTTAGATCCTTTCCACTTTTGGTCAGGCGAATCCAATCCATAAGGCTTCTGCCCTGTTTTAAAGGTACCTAAAAATAGAAAAAGAAAGAATTAAATCTAGCTTCTTCATTAGTTTTAATTCCATTTTAAAAGATAATAAAACTCAAATCTAACAATTCTATAAATCCTTTTACAGCTTTAAGAGACTGTCAATATTGTTTATGCTGTATTTGAATTATAAAAGGTAGGGCTTAGAAATTCTATCACACAAATTTTCACCATATTGATGTCACAGTACAGCAGTCCATCAGTATCCACGGGGGACTGGTCCCAGGACTTCCCCCTACCCTATATCAAAATCCAGATGCTCAAGTGTCTCATATAAAATGTCAAAGTACTGACATATAACTATGAACATCCTGCCATATACTTTAAATAATCTCTAGATTACTAATAATACCTAAAGCAAAGTAAATGCTATGTAATGGCTGTTGTATTATATTATTTTATAAGTCCTTTTTTTATTGTTGTATTGTTCTTTTTAACTTTTTTTTCCCAAATATTTTTGATCCACAGTTGGTTCAATCCTTGGAGTCAGAAAACAGGGCTACACAGGGCTGACCATATAACAAGAATGATATTGAACCAGAAACCAGAAAACAGGTTCTGGTCCTGGCTCTGACATTAATATGTTACAGTCACCAGTTTGGACCAAAATTTCTTCACCTTAAAAATCAAGAGATTTGACAGAAGAAAAGATAAAGAAACAATTAACTATAGTTGATTTTCTGAACTGTCAATATAAACAGACTTTTCGAAATCATTAGATAGCAATCTTATCTAAGAATCCATTGAGTAACAAAGTTTATCAAATGATGGAAAACAACACTGTAGGGAAGGGGTGGCAAACTATGGCCTGCACCTGTTTCTATACAGCCCTTGAGCAAAGAATTGTCTTTGCATGTGATGGTAAAGAGCCTGAAACCTTATGAGGCCCCTTGCCCAGGGAACTTAATAACAGGATGGTTTGGGTTTTTATTTTGTTTTATAAAACACATTTTCAATGTTTTCAGATGAGAAGTATTATTAGTACTTTGACCAGAACATTTTCAAGATATCTCTATGGAACTAAGCTTGTCTGACTAATTTGTAATGTAGTAACAGAAGAATGTTTAATGTAAAAGCAGACACATTCAAGGACGTTTACATATTTCACTTATCTGAATCACACCTATTTTAGATATCCATTTACTCCCAAACTAACCAAGTTAATGGGTCTGTGGTGCCTTTCACATTCCATCCTATCAATCTACATCATTCCATTCTGGCTATCACTGAAACTCTAGGTCATTTGATCCCAATAAATGAAGTGTGAGAAAATGACCTTTCCCATCCCAAACGAAAATCACTCACCTCTCTCTATTCCATAATCCACAGGATAGTTAAAGCAAGCTTTCCGAAATGCAAATCTAATCAAAGGTTCTCCCTCCCTCAGTGGCTCCTCAGGTTACCTTATAATAATTCCCTAGGGATTTACCAGGTCTTCACAATCTGGTCACAGTTGACTGCACTAGCTCCACGTTCTAACTTTTGCTCTTCTCCATTATATACTTGGCCAAATGGGAACTGATTATTTGACTCCATGATTGCTGTCAAGTACTTGCTTATGGTAGAGTTGCTTCCTCTGCAGGGATCAACCTCACCCCAACTCCCATTAATTCCTCTGGAAGGCTTCTCTAATCCTCAACTCCTTTGTGGTCATAACACCCTATTGTAGTACTTATGACATTATAACTGAATGTTTACTATTTCGTGCAACCTATGAGACTAAACACCGTGAAATCAGAGACCACAAACTCCAGCATATAGTAGGTTCTCAATAACTATTTGTTCACTGGTATTAATAGAAATAATCACTATCATATGTTGAGTGCATATTCTGTGTCACACTCAAGTCTGTGAGATCTAAATAAAAGCCTCAGGACAAGTGGCATTTACTGAGTGCTTACCAAGGCTGTGGTAAGAGAAACATTACCTCATTGAATCCTATGAACAATCCTATAATATGTGTACTGTTATTCTCATTTACATCTGAGGAAACAGACTCAAAGAGATTAACTGGCAGATATGGTGAAAGAATCTAGGTCTTTCTCACTTCAAAATCTGTGCCTTTAAAAAATTACAGTAAGTCCTCACTTAAGCTGGTCAACAGGTGCTTGGAAACTAAATTATGTACAACGAAACTAATTTTACCGTGGGTTAACTGACATAAACAAAAGTTCCTGCAGCATATTTCTGGTCACAAAAACATCACCAGACTTCTAAATAAAGACCAAAATACTTCTAATATTAAACACTGAAAGAAATGTTAGCTATATATACATTTAAGAAAGATTAATTAAAAAACAATAAGATAATTATTTACCCAACTATTCCAGTTCAATGTCACAGGTAGTCAGAGCCTATCCCAGTAGCTCAGGGAGCAAGGCAGGAATCGACCCTGGACAGGATGCCATCCTACGGCAAGGCACACTCATACACACCCAACATTCACACAGACTGGGACCGTTTAGACACATCAATTAACCTAACCTGCATATCTTTGGGTTGTAGTAGGAAACTAGAGTACCCAGAGAAAACCTATGCAGACACAGTTAGAGTGTGCCAAAGACAGTGGCCCCGGGTGAAACGAATTTTTTTTTCTCATCGATATTATAACTTAATGCTGTTGAATGAAACAACATTATTTGAGAACCTGCTGCATGCTCCCAACCTTCCCAACTAGGTTCTATTTTCTCAACTTCTACCCATTTCATCCAAACCTGACTCAGTTTTTATATTCTCAGCATCATCTTGTTTCACAAAGGAAAGAGGAAAAAGAGTGGAGTCTGAGTTTTCCTTAGAATTGCACAATAATCTTATTGTGCTCTCTTTTTGGACCAAAGACTCACCTTTGCCATCGCCATCTGTGTGACTTTTTGGTTTGCTTCTAAGTTTTCTCCTTTAAATGGATGCTAAGAACATAGTTGGTATTTTTAACGAAGAAGGGCAGCAACTCATATTCTAATTCAGAGATTCTCTCTGGAAAGACTATGTTATTCAATCAAGTATTTAGCTTCAAGAAACAGGTCAAAACCAGTGAGAAAAATATACATGACTGGATGGCTAGATGATTGACATATGAATCAGTAATGAAATCTCACAGCAGAACCACAACACAAGCCTAAGCAATTTAAGGCAACATTTCTTAGCCAGTTTCCTTTTCTGTGAAATAGAGACAATAAAAGCTTTCACTTCACAGGATAATTGTGAAGATTAAAGTTAATACATGTAAAGCACTAAAAATATACATGGCCACCTATAAAAAGTACTTAAGAAATCTCTGGAAAGCTAATGAAAACTACAGATCCCTGAACCTATATTCATTCTGAACTAGAATCAGAACGCCAAATATAAGTGGAGAAAAATAAGAAAATCGACAAGGGTTCCAAATGATGCTAAGACTCAAGAGTTAACCGAGTGGCCCAAGTAGGTGGAAGTGTCACAAACAAAAGATAAAGATATGGTTACAGAATGAGGAACTAACACATAAACAGGAACAAACAACGCAAAAGAACAAAGAACACAATTTTTATTGAATTTTGCAAATACAGAATATATCTGCACAGTATTCCACCTGTTGCTAATAGCAACTGTGCTCAACAAAAACTCAAGAGTATTATATTTGCTTCAAAGTTAGCAAGATAACAGTAGATAACAGTAAAAAGGCAATGATAAAACAATTAGGTACCAGGGGAAGAAAGAAAGGCAGTATGACTTGGATAGTGTCTGTAAACCTGACCTAGCTCCCCAGCTCAAGCCCCCATCCTTGCACAGACGGTCACTATCGCCACCGCCAAGCCTTTCCCTCCTGCAAGGGAACCCACATCGAGTGATGTGGTACAACTCCTTCAGGCAGTGAAGAACAAAAGACCAGCGAGGAGATGAGGTTGAGGGAAGGAGGCTAATACCAAGCGTCTATAATACCGCAAGCACAGTGCCTGGCTCTGTCATATAAATTGAAATCGCGGGAAAGGACTTGGAGGAAGGGAACAGATAGAGCGAGATAAAGGACCAGAAATAAGAGGGGCTACAAGGGGAAAGGGAGGGAGATAAGGAGAGTTTAGGGACTGTAGACAGAGTGGGATCAAAAAGAGGTTGTAGGCAAGGATAGCAGGGAACGACAGCTTAGAGAGGTGTACATGAGCTGGGAGTTGGGGCGGAAGGAGAGAACAGACTGCCGGAGCGCGAAACGCAGCGAGGGGAGAGACTCACGGAGCCACCCGCTTACCTTGCTACGCCCCCCGGAGGCTACACGCTGCTGCGACCTGGGGGCCGGGAAAGACTGGGAAGGGACGTTCAGCATCTTGAAACTCCAGCCCCGGGCCCTGCCCGGGGTTCGCCGCCGGACGGGATAGTACCTCCAGCTCCGGCTCTGTGGCCGGGCAGAGGCCAAGCCCCCGACCCACTTCCGGGGTCGCCAGGGGTGAGACGCGCTATGACGCAGCACGTCCGCGGAGGGCGGAGCCAACGGGGCGGAGGGAGGGCCGGCAGGGAGGAAGTACGCATGCTCAGTTAGTTCCGCGTCCCGCACTTCAGCACCGGAGCAAGGTGACAGCTATTTCGTGGAAAGATTAGAGAGTGAAGCTGTTCCTTAGCCTTGGTGCTGACCGAATCTGGGAACAAATTCTTAATCCTGCTAACCCGGAACAGCAATGTGTGTTCATTGTTAAGCAGTACCATCGCACTACTTGAAATATGGAATAAAATACACTATTTGAAATATGGATAAAAACGCATTTTAGTTTCTCTGAAATTCTTTCCTGTAAGGCACTAGACTGTACTGGAAAAAGCACCTCACACCTTTAAGAGCAAAAATATCAAATGTCAACAGCCACTACTGTGGGGTAAGAAGAAAACCTCACCTTTAAGCATCCTTAAACCTCAACTTTAAGCATGCTAAGGACTGATGAATGCGCGAAAGACATTAGTAAAGTCTCCTTCTGCTCTATTCACCCACTCACAAATTCTCCCTCCTTATGTAACTTCCTGTCTTCCCTGGGAGTTGTGTACTGATGCGGCTCACCTCCAGCTGTGGTGATGAAGTAACGTTTAAAAGTCAGATTTGGTTTGCATGCCATCTCTGCACTTAATGACTGAACTGTCTTATAAAAGTTACTTTAGTATCTCAAAGTCTCATTTTCCCCATCTGCATAATGGGTTTATTAAAGATTAAAGGGTCATATGTAAACTACATACTGCGGTGCCTGGTTAATATTAGGTACTGAATAAGTGGCAGTGGCTGTTCGTACTATTCCAACATATTAATGGGAAAAGGACAAACACTGTAGGTAAACACCAGGCTCTAATGCTCAAAATCTGATTTTTCTGTTTGTTTGTTTGTTTGTTTTGTGTGTCCCTTGGGAAGCACATAGATCTTGAGAGTAGAATCCAATGAGGGAGAAAGTTTTCAGAAGAAACATAGTTTTAAATAATCCTCCCCATCCTCCTTTAATTACTAACTTTTCCTAACTCTGAACATATTGTCATGCTTTAAACTTTCTCTGTTTAACTACTTAGTTCTTAAAGTGACTAAAAATCAAGGTTATGTTTGTAGAATCTTTTAAATCAGAAGAAAAAGTGTGTGACTATATGTAGCCATTCAAATAAGAGGCATTTCTTAGCTCCTTAGCCACCTATGACATTCACCTCTATCCATTTTTATTTGCAATTGAAATGCTTATTACAAGAAGACTGAATTTGAGCTAAAAGAACCTCATGGCTATAATTAACTGTATTACTTTGACCTTGCAAACTGCTGCAGTGTTCTCTCTCTCTCATTAAATGATGACATATTCTTCTAGAGTCTACATAAGAAAAACTAATCACTGAGACTTATTTCACTTCTCATGAGAAAACTTTTGCACAAGAATAACAAAAGCAGAGAACCAGAACAAGGATAAGTTAATATTGTTGAAGAATGTTCCATACTTTCCAAATTTCTTATCTCCCCTACAGAAATGGAAGATACTATCAACTTCTGGCCTTTAGACTCCACTTTTTTAGACTCCATATCAATCACTCAAATTTAAACATTTTGTTTTAATTCTAGGGATCCCTCGATGTAGTACATTAAGTATTAAATATCAATACTATTTTACTACTGGATTTAAGGACTGAAAAGGAGTATTAACATAAGAGTTACTTTGCTCATCATTTATGTAAAATATCTATAATTTAAGAGCCCTAAGATTGATTCCCTTTTTCAATTACAGATAATGATTTAATGTGTTTTTTCCACCTGCTAAAAAATCTTTACTAATAAATGAGTGATTTCTAACATAAGGCTATTTTCTTCATTATCTAATAAGATAATACTAATCTGTAGCTACAACATCCAACTGGCATCAGTAGGAAATAGCAGATGTTAAAAGATTCAGTCTTGAGAATTAAATACTGTCATTCTTTGCAAAATTATAACTAAATATAAATTTGCAATTTAATGAAGAGAAAAATTTATTCTTTGTAAGCGCCAAATATTTATGATGCAATCAAGACATTTGTAGATGGCACCTATTTTAGATTCCAACATTCAATTCTAGTGTAGGGATAAAAAAAGGCCAAATACCAGATTAATTATAAAATATTTCACTTTATTAATAATTTATATACAAATAAATTAGCTTAAAATAATTATGATACATTTGTACACTAAATTTAAACCCTAAAAGCTCTGGATATAATCAAAAGTAGCTAATCAGATTAATTTTCACAGGTCAGCTCCTCAATTTCATCTTCACTATCAGAATCTTCGTAAAATGAAATTGTGGCTTGAATTGGAAAATTTTTCAGAAGAGCTTCTGCTTCTTGATATAAATAATCATAACACTTTGATTTTGGCCAAAATAGTCTGAAAGAAGCAGACAACATGTTTTATTTTTTCACATTCAGAATCTTTAAACTCATGAAATGGTCAAATTTTCAAGAGCTCCATATATTTAACAATTGACTTATACATTTGGATATAGCCTTAAGATATAGAGTTAAAATATGCTACTATCACAGCTTTCATGGAATCTACTTGCCCAAGTATCAATAACTGTTTGATTATTTTCAGTCTTTTTTCAAGCTGTAAATTGTATCAAATTCACACTAAACCCTGGATAAGCATAAGATCAATGTTTACCTTACTTTGTGCCTTATGGATATATTTATTCTTATAATATATAGAAGATTTGTCTTACAGTTTCTAAATTCCTTTGGAAAAAATGAATTGAGTTCTACCAGTACATTAAAAACTCTGATGATATCCAGCTTTATAAAGATGACGAAATATTATGCACCTTACAAAAAGGTGGAAATTACCTATTATCTTACTTAAAACTCACAGATATAACTCTTACAGAAGTAGACAATGTAAGTTTAGAAATGTATAAAAACCAGTATTTTAAAAATTTTGTCTATGCACTCACAACTTGAGGCATAGAAAGACTACTTCTGACCTCAACTTTGATTCTATCTGCCTTTCTTCTCCTCATTCAACTACATTTGTGAATATCATATGAAATATTGAGAAATTATATATGTTTTATACAAATAACTGGCATGCAAGTATGATTACCTCAGAATTTTAAAAATCTGACAAATACTAATCTTGCCTTCTGGTCTTCATCAAGGAAAAGAAAGAGGAGAGATAAGGCTGCATCACCGTGTACAGTGCAGTCATTTTCGTGTAGGATAAACAGCCCATATACTCATACAGTGGAGTCATTCCAACAAATGAAAGATTACATTATGTTCAGTATGCTCCACTTTAAAAGGCAGAAAAACAATGTAGTTTATAAATGTTTCCAGCAAAAATCATAAAAAGTTTATGTTTTTGATGCTTAAACAAGTAACTATCAATTATTCAGTCATTCAATAAATATTTCAGTGATCCCTTGTGCCAACATAATTCACAATTTAAAGATGAATAAATCATGGTCCCTACCCTCAAAAAGTTGACAGCTGAAGTTGCAGCTGAATAAAAAAAAAACACACCACATTAGTCAAAATATAAATGAATAAAAATAAAATGTAAGAGAAGCATAATTAAATTGTATCCATACTTCAGAAAAGAAGGGAATTTCTTATATAAGAAACAATTTATTTTCTAATGGGTAACTGGAACTGGCAAACTCAAAGAATGCTGTTTAGTCATTATGATACTCTCTCCAGAATTTCTCACTGTTGGCCATTCTTCTCCCAGGGCCCACATACTTTTCTGAGTTTCTTTCTGTTCTGATTCTTCTCAGTCTCCTTTGCGGACCTCTCTTGCTTTGTGTACTGGTTAGATGCTGGCCTTCCCTCAGGTTTTCATTGAGAACATCAGCCCTCCCTCTAAACAAACTAGGATTACCTGGCCCACTGTCATGATTTCCCCACCCTACATTTACCACGGACTCCCAAGTCTGTATTTCCACTTAAGATCTTGACTCTGGGCCCCTAACTTACGTATGCAGCTCTCTACTGGATATCACTCTTCGGATGCCCCGTAGGCACATTAAATATGATAAGTGGAAAACTTGACTCATAGTCTCACCTCCCAAATCTGTTTTCGGCCCTAATTTCCATTCTTTTAGTACAGCATTCACCTGATCACCAGCTACAAACTTAGGAGCCATTCTGGTTTTTAACTCTTCTTCATCTACCATATCCAATACATTATAAAGCCTAATCTATTTTGTCATCTAAGTATTTCCTAGATTCATCCAGTCCCATCCTCACTTCTCGTGTCTTACAATGGTTTGTCATCATTTCTTACCTGAAAAATTGCAGAACTTCCAGTTTTACTTTTGATGTCCTAAGCCTATTTAACGTATAACCCCCAAGACTACCTTCGGAATAAAGCCCATGGGTTCCCAACACTACAAACAGGATCAAGACAAAACTCTGTAAAAGAGTATACAAGATCTGGCATCTGATTACCCTGCTGAAATGACCACAACTTCACACACCTAAACTCCTTGGAGTTCCCACAAGGAGCCACACTGTTTCATGATCCTGCTTCTCTTTTCCAGTGCTATTTCTTTTGCTCCCACTTCCCATTCATCTGATTAACTTCTCCAAGACTCAGCCAGGTAATCACTACTTATAATATACACTTCCCTGACCCTTCCCCCTACCACTCACAGATTTAGGCACTTCGTGCCATGCCCATACTTGTAAAACTAACCAAACTAAACTCCATTACAACACTTGCCATGTGCTTTGACGACTTTTTTCTGTATGCTTCACTAGTGCTAGTACATGGTAGGAAATTAGATGTAATGAATTCTATGTGCTATTTATCACCACGGGCACTTTACAAACATCATTCAGCTCTTCATTTAACAGCTCTAGGAGGCAGGAAAACTGCAGAATTATTAACATTTCACCTGATAAAAGTGACAAAGAATCTTAGATAAAGGCTGACTTCCTGAAGTGGCTAGGAACAGTGAACTAGCTCCTCATGTTAAATAACTTTTGACCCTTTCTATAACCACCCTCAGTAATCTTTAGGATTTTCATTGCATTTCTATTTTCTCCTACACGGCAAACTTGATTTGCTCTAAGACTGTAACTGCTAATCCCATTCTTCCTTGCAGATTGCAAGACAAAAGCAGCATACACACTGCCTGATGCCAAGTCAGTTTCATTCGAACCCTTTAGGATTTAAAAACAAAAACTGTTTTGCCAGCACAAGATGTCACCGCTCTTTTACCATAGCATCCCCTTTCCCTCTTCGTAATATATTCATCAAGTTCATTGAATATGTATTGATCAATGGTCCCTTTACGTGAAACCGTGAGCCCTTACCTTTTTCAATTTGATGAGTAACGGATCTCTGCGAGTGAGAAGATAAGTAACCTTGAAGCCAGATTTTCAGAGAGAGAGAGGCTGCAGGACCAGCTGCGGAGCTGGGCTGTGCGATGCCCCTGGCTCCTCCCTGGGGCTGGAGGAGCGGGAGACCTTTGGGGAGGCCTGTCACTCACCTGACTGGGTGCCTGAATTGCGAAAGCTTTCCTGAAGCTGCGGTCATTCCAGGGCCATCGGGCATCTGAAGAGGAAAGGAAGTGAATCCAGTTATCACCCACCTCCTTCTAGAAAGTGGAAATGTGCACGACCCAGTGTTCCTCGTGCCCGCTGGGAATGTAACCCCAGGGCTCTCAGCAGCCTCGCTCCTGGCTGGGTGCCTGTGGCCCATCGCTCCAGAGGACACATCCGCCGCGTCGGCACCGTTATGGCCAGTGGCAGGCAGGATGTTAAGCGAGAGGCAGGACCAGTGTCTCGCATGTCTCTCTCCGGCACTGCGTCCCAAGAGCCCTGGTCAATCTTCTGCACCCGTGGGAGGCGCGGCCTGAGACGCGTGGCTCACTCACCGCCTCCGCGGCGTGGTTCGGCGTCTCCTCTTCTTTCTTGCCTCCGGCGTCCACCCAGGGTCTCCAGAAGCCCGCGTATCTGCGGGATGGATAGCACAAGGCGCGCAGAGGAGACGTGAGCCCAGACCCGGGAGAATCCACCGAAGCCGAGCGCTGGCACCGCGGGGTGGGGGATGGAGAGTGGAGGGGAGGAGCTGGGGAGGCGCAGGCGAGAGGGACAGGGGAAGCTGGGAGGCACAGAGCAGCGCGGAGAAGCCTACCCGGAGTCTGCGGCCGCGCGCCGCGTAGTGCGGTCGGTGGCCATGCACGCCGCGGCTCCACACTCTGTGCCCTCTGCGCCTCTTGCGGTCTCCATGGCGCCGCGGAGACTGGCGGAAGGCCGCTGCCAGCTCGCGGGCAATCTTGGCCAGTTCCAGTAGGTCCGAGACCCGAGCTTTATATAGCCCTCGCGGCCTGCTGCACATTGAGAGGTTCGCTCCCTCTCCGCCCCTCTCCCCTGCTAACCGCATAAACAAAAAGGCTGCGCGTGAAGGCGCACCAGGCTGAGCCCCGGGTGTGAACGCGTGCAACTTCCAGATGGCCCGGGATGGGGTTTTGTCGAGCGAATGTTAATCGCCCTTCGACACATGGCTGCGGTGAAAAACAACATTCGCCCGAGCAGCCAATTTCCGTGTGAAGAGGAGACGGAATTAAGCGAGTCTACACGTTTTGTGTATTTCTGCAAAAAGGCCAAGTAACTGGTTAATTGCTTGATTCACTGGAAACTCAGGACTTGCTTGACCTGTGGCAAATCAACTGGTTCTGCATCCCCTGTTCTAAAAGCTGGGATGCAGACTAGAATTCAAAGGAATGAACTTAATTCCTCTTCCTGGAACAATTTTTTTTTAATTGGGTGAATGGATGGACTCCTTAAGAAAGGAATGTCAGTTTTTAAAAAAAATGTGTTGATAAACTAGGTTCATACGTCAGCCTATTATTATCTGACGATAATAGAAAATTATTGGCAACAAGAGGTAAATTGTAAAAGATTCAGTGTTCTGGCTAAGAGAGCCAGAGACTGGAGTCATGTGATTTGCGCATATAACTCTAAATTATCTTCTCGTGTCTTTTGTGATTTTTCCCAATATTTTATCAGTATCCTTCTACAATGACTTTTGAGTTCGTCTATACACCTCTATCACTACTTGGTATTTTGTCACTCAATGGTAATTACAGAATTCTTTTTTGAGGGCAGGTGTTGTGGAATGATAATGAAATCTTGAAAAGTTATGATGTGAGACAAGTTAATCAAATGTCTGCACCCCTGTTTCTCTGATTTGAGTTACCCCTCACTTATCTACCACTAAACTTTGTAAAAAGTGTTATGCATCGAGGGAAAGATGATATATAAATGTTATGATTTTTTTCAAAATGTTTTAAATAATGAAACTGGACTTTCTCTTAAAAGTTTAGACAAAAATCTTGATTGTAAACTATAGTTGTCTCTGCTCTTCATTCAGCTACTGCATAGGAAAATAATTTAGTTATAATAATAGCTAAGAGCCTATAATGATCTATCTGCCAGGAAGGTGAGATTTGGGTTGCTTCTGATAAGAAAATCGGTAAGGATAGACACCTAACGCATGTCTCCATCCCGTACAGCTATTGTTAGGCTAAATAAAATAAAGCTTATAGAATGCATTTTGCAGTGCCTGACATATAGTAAGCCTTCAACAGATTTTAAGCTCTGTAAAAAATATAAGGCCTTAACAGATGTTAACCTTTCTGATAAAATGTCTTATTATTTCCCTTCCATAATGTAAATTAGTTCAATCATTGTGGAAGATGGTGTGGTGATTCCTCGAAGACCTGGAACCAGAAATACCATTTGACCTAGCAATCCCATTGCTGGGTATATACCCAAAGGAATATCAATCATTATTTTACGAAGATGCATGCATAATGTTTGTATGCATGTGTTCATTGCAGCACTATTTGCGATAGCAAACATAGGGAATCAACCCAAATGCCCATCAGTAATAGACTGGATAAACAAAATGTGGTACATACACAACACGAAATACTATGCAGCCATAAAAAGGAACAAAATCATGTCCTTTTCAAGGACATGGATGAAGCTGGAAGCCATTATCCTCAGCAAACTAATGCAGGAACATAAAACCAAACTACTGCATGTTCTCACTTGGAAGTGGGAGCTGAATAATGAGAACACCTGGACACAGGCAGGGAGAAAACACACACTGGGCCCGTCAGTGGTTGGGGTGGGAGGAGAGAGAGGATTAGCAAAAATAACTAATGCATGCTGGGCTTAATACTTAGGTGATGGGTTGATAGATGCAGCAAATCACCATGGCACATGTTTACCTATGTAACAAACCTGCACATCTTGCACATGTACCACAGAACTTAAAATAAAAATAAAAAATAAAAAAAATCTTTTTGAGGTGGCTGTAATGTGCTAACTACTGTGCTTTCCAGATAAGGACAGTAAGGTATTCCTCCTAACCTTGAGAAGACTACAATTATTACAAACTCTGGCCACTACAATAAACACATAAGCAAAAAAAAAAAAAAAAAAAAAAAAATTAAAGTGACACATTCAATAGTAAAAGCTCATTTTAGGCAGATAGGTGGGAGGAAATTAAGTCTGTTTGGCATAACCAGGAAAGCCTTCTTAGAGTAAATCAAATCTAAGTTGATATTTTTGGAAGGATTAATCAAAGAATGGTATTGTCTGGGTTGTTCAGGAGTGGGAGGAAAAGGAACTGGATATCTCTGGAGCAGAGATGCTGAAGAGATAGAAAGGGTTTGGACTATCAAGAGCCTAAAATGCTATGCTAAGTCATTTTGACTTTATTCTGTAAGCACTGATGAAAGATTTTAAGCAGGAAAGTGGAATGGCATTTTATAAAAATCACTCTGGCAGTCATATGGAAAATGGATTTAGGAAAGTCTAGAGACAGGGAGTCCATTTAAACAGCCACTGTAATAGTCTGGGCAAGAGATAGTAAGATGTGCACTAAGAATGGAGATGAAGCAATGGATTTGAAGGATACTTAGGAAATAGAACCTGAAGAATTACTTGAGTCATAAAATGTAGGTGGACTTGAAAGTGGAGTCTGGATATATTCCCAGGTTTCTAGCCCGGTTAAGTGAGTAAATGGTGATGGCTCAAACACAGACACAGAAAACAGGGAGCATAGGATAAAGAGCAGGTGAGGTTCTCTTGTGTTGTTTTATTCTGTTCATGATGTGCAGGAAAAAAATAATGAGTTTGGTTTTGAATCTTAAATCAGTCAGATGTGCTGGGCTATTTGGTGGTAACAAATAACTCCAAAATCTCACAGGCTTGAAATAGCAAAGGCTTATTTTTCACTCATGCCCTATATCCATTTTTGGTTGGTGTGAGGTCGGCTCTACATCATCTTCACTTAAGGATGTAAGCTGGTGGAGCCTCTTCCCTCTGGAATGTACAAGGAGAAAAGAATAAAATTATTTGAGTACAAGGTTTCAGAGGTTTCTGCCTAGAAGGGACACACATTTCACTGGCTAAAACTAGTCACATGACACACCAGTTTCAAAAAGCAAGGAAATGCAATTCTACCATGTGTTCAGAAAGAGGAGAAACAGAAATAAACAACATATAGGAGTGCCATCATCTGCCCTTCTGGCTACTAAATATTCAGTTCATCTTCCTTCCTACATGTAAAATACAGTCATCCCAAGGAGAAGAACTGAGAATAGATCTAAGACTTTGGAAGGCTCAGTAACATGTAGGTGGAGAAGATATTCAGGGGACAACCGGAGACATGAGGTCTGGAGTTTAGTAGAGAATTGAAGGCTAACGATTTAAATGTGAGAGTCATCAGCAAAAAAATGGCCATTAAAACAATAGGAATTGATTTGTTTTCCCAGGGAAATTGTGTAGGTTGAGTCCAGGACCAAGGACAGTAGCCTAGAGATCAACATTTGATTGTAAGGTGAGAAGATATGCAAAATAAAACAAACGAACAAAAAAACCCCATCTCACTGAAAAGGAGTGGTGAAGCTGGTAGAAAGTGCATCAGTAGGCCAGTCACAGTGGCTCACTCCTGTAATCCTGGCACTTTAGGAGACCAAGATGGAAGGATTGCTTGAGCTCAGGAGTTCAAGACCAGCCTGGGCAACATAATGAGAGCCCATCTCTATAAAACAAAATGTAAAAAATCAGTCAGGCATGGTGGTTCATGCCTGTAGTTCAAGCTACTCAGGGAGCTGAGGGCAGAGGATAACTTGAGCACAGGAAGTTGGGGCTGCAGTGGGGTGACAAAGCAAGACTCTGGAAGGAAAGAAAAAAAAGAGAGAGAGAAGGAAGGAAGGAAGAGGGAGAGAAAGAGAGGAGAAAGAAAGAGAGGAAAGAAAAAGAAGAAGAGGAAGAGGAAGAGGAAGAAGAAGAAGAAGAAGAAGAAGAAGAAGAAGAAGAAGAAGAAGAAGAAGAAGAAGGGGAGGAAGAGAGAAGAGATGAGAGAGTGTTTCAGTAAAGCAAGGTGCGAAAGTGTTTCAGTAAAGCAGGTGTGGTGGAAACATGGGATGAAAGAACTCCAATAAGGCAGGAGAGGTCCAACGCAGTCAGGGCTACCAAGAGGTCACATAAGATAAGGACAAGTGTTAATTGGATTTGGCAATATAACCCCTTATAAGGGATTATAAGTGACTTTAGAACAGTATCATTTGACTATATAGGGACAGAACCTTTTTTTTTTTTTTTTTTTTTTTACAGTAAGTTGAGTTGTAGATTAGAGGTGAAGAAGAAGTCAAAACAGTGAGTTGAGCAACTCTTTTGAGAGGAAAAATAGAGAATGTTGGGTCCATTAAGGGATCTTGTTTTTAGGGTGCAAAGACAAAAGTATGCTTATAAAAAGAAGAGAGCAGTCAGGAGAGGAGATGCTTCTGGAGAGACAGGGGCTGGATGATGGTTCATGGTCTCCAAAGAGGAAGGAAAAAATGAGAGCAATAGCCCTGAAGAGAATCCTCGTAAGAATGGAGTGTTTGAATCAGTGATGACCATAATCCAGGTCTGGGAACTCCCAGGAAACAAGTTTAATCAAGGTGACTACTTCTGGCATGGAGAAGGAGGGATCTACTGTAATGATGAGACATGAATCTGAGAGAATATCAGTTTTCTTAAAATTGTGAAAAAAAATGCATTACTGGAAAAAAGGAGAGCCAATTAATAAAAATATGGCCAGAGTTTTACTTGATCAAATTTAAGTCAACTGAGAAATAGAAATATGAATTATTAGAAAGATCTTAAACCTACCGTTTATATGTTAATTTAATGTATGCTGCCTGTTTATAGAGATCTTGAAGCTGATTTTCATGAGGCCGAGATCAATATGCTATTTTTCTTTTAGCTTTTTTTTTTTGCATTGTTTATCATTTCCTTCAAAGATGGAATTTCTTAGCTAAATCATTAAGGAGGATATTAACTATAAGCTATACCTAAAGAAGAGAAAGCCAGTACAATTTTCAGCCACATTATATTTATTTTAGAACATAGATATATACTTCTTATCCAAACTGTGCGCAATATGAGGATGTAAAGCTCTGTAAGGTAAATATAAAGAAATACAGCATCATAAAATAACATAATCTGAAGTATAACTTACTCATTTTACAGTTTAAATTTACTTTAGAATTGTATATTGAGTTCCACTAGTACATTTTTAAAATGTATTTTATGTAACATATCAACACACTTTTCATAACACACCAATGAGGTGGATCAAACTTAATAGTTCATTAGGACAAGCATTTTTTAAAACTTCATTTATTTAACAAGTATTACTGAACACCTACTATGTGCCAGGCACGATTTTAGGATCTTGGGATATGTTAAATGCACAAAACTGACAAAATTCTTATATTTTTATGGAGCTGCCTTCTAACAGACCTCTGTGCCACCAAACTTTATATTTTACTAAGAGAAAGTATTATAAATTTACCTTATACATGATGCTTGTGGGCCTAACATGCTTTTTTATTTTTATTATTTATTTATTATTATTATTTATTAATATTTGGCTCTTTGCATGACTATAATATGTGAGAAAGAAAGCATACTCTGGCAAAAGGGTACTAAATGATGGTCCCTGAGAAGGAAAAAGAGAAGAAGTCAAGACCACATTTAAAACATTCATATGAGCTTCTATATAATCCAGAAAACAGTAACCAATTAAAAGAAAAATTGGAGCTTGAACTAAGCTCCCACTTTGAATGTAACCTGGTGTTGCACCACCCATTTTGATGACCTCAGCCTGAATATGACTGATTCGCCACTTAGAAAGTAAGGTGAAAAACAGAAGTGTGAAGGAATGAGAGGAATATAATGACTCACAGCTGCTGTTGCCACCATGTGCCTCCTAAGTAATATCAAATTTGCTTATAACAAGAGCAGAGCTAGTCTCAGTTCATACACATCTCCTCTTATTCATGATCTTAGGAATATTATTTAAGGAAAACTATTATCTGCTTAATTAGCTAGACTCCTTTTTAAAAAGTTGTACATACAAAATTTGCTATTTTCCAGGCAAATTATTCAGTTGTGTCTGAATGCCAGCTGTCAAATTTATTAACATTTTTGGTATTCTATTTCAATTATGGCATTATGTTTTCACACAGAAAAGCTGTGGAAAAATTAAATAGAAAACCCTAAACATAATGCATATGGGGGATCTTTTTGGGGTGATGGAAATCTTCTAAAATTGGATTGTGTTGATGGTTGCACAATTCTGTAAATTTGCTAAATGTCATTCACTTGTACAGTTAAAATGGCGATCTTTATGATATGCAAAGCGCAGCTCAATATAAAAACCTTAGATATGACAATAAAGGATTGATTCCTAACTGCACTCAGTCTGGGCTTGCAGAACTGAACACCACAGTAAAAATCAAGCCTACTCTAAATGTTCCTGATTTGCAGGTTTTTAAAACACATATTTTTGGTAGAGAAAGTGATTGTCATAATGTCTCTTATAACTTTAGAATTTGTTTTAAAACTTACATTGTGTTTACAGTTCTCTGGACAGTTCCAGGTAATTTTGCTACAGTGCAGTATTTTGGAAATTCCACTTGAATGCTCTGATTCATGGTGATCAGAACAAGTTCTTTAGAAAAAACTTGTACCAGGTCTGCAGTAAAGACCTAGGCCGTCAAGCTATGGAGTAGGTTATTTACTGCCAAGTCTTTTCCAGAAAAGTCTCCACTATTGCTGATTCATCAAAACCCAGGACCTTACACTGGGGCCACTATAAAGAGAGGTTTGCATCCCTCTAACTTGAAGTTGAGCTAAAGAGAAGCAAGCGAGCTCAAGTGACTAGGAATTTCATTTAGGATTGTTAGAATGATAAACACATGAATATGTCCTAAACTAACTAGTAAGCTGAATATTCTCTATTTTTTTCCTTATAAATGCATTAGAACTTTTGTGGTCAACACTTCATGCCAATAAAATCTCATTTGAGATAGTTGATTTAACATAACTCTTTTTTCAGTTTAAGTAAGGTTCATATCCTTAGTGAAAGGTGGCATTTCCAAGCTTCCGGCATTTGAGAATCTTCCCAGGTTTAAGATAAAGATAACAGTTGTGGTAAAAACTGACTTAGAACTGAGCAGAGCTAGTGTGTGTTGTTTTAAACCAAGAAGGTGCTCACAGATGGCTCAGAGAGAGATTTAGCAAGTCTGTGCTAATCACACTCATACATGGGAATATCTCCACTGAAAACAGCCAGATTTCACTGTGCTTCTCAAGTAACTTTCCTATGTAGTTAATAACAGGAATAAAGTAGTTAATGTATTTATTTAATAAAATACTTAATGCCTTAAAATAGTTCGTATTTCTTATTATTAGTTACAACTGAATATTTGATAAAACCACAATGAGAGTTCATGAGAGGTGGTTTCAATTCAAAGTATGTTGAAGACACAAAATATTTGCAAAGTTCAGCTTTGGCCAAATAAACTATCATGGTTCTTGATGGCTTCACTTCTAGACATTTTAAAATTTCTGTGCTAAACCCAAATAGATTAATTTATCATACCTAATAAATTATGTAAAATAAAAATACAGTGTATAAAAAGGTACCATCAGACATAAAAAGAGATTTATCTGTTCCATTGTAAACTATTTTTTACAATGTTTTACCACATCTGACACTTTATGTTAAATGTTCATTAACTATACAAATTTAATATCCTGTATTATTAAATATCATTGGCCAAAATATGACAAACATTAAGATTTATTTTAAAATTTCTTTCAGAATAGAGCACAAAATGTTTCAATGAGAGGTGATTCGGGAAAGAAAACTAAATTCAATTAACAAATATTTATTGATCAGTCATTATGAGCCGGCACGAGACTAAACTTTGAGCATACAGTATAGAATAAGACTAACATATTTTCCAGCTCTCACAGTGTTTACATTCTAGTTGGGAAATAGAAAATAAACAAATACATTAAGGAGGTAATTGCAGATTTGCAAGACTTCTATAGACAGAATTAGAAGAGTGATTTAATAGAAAATAATTGGATGAGGCATCTTTTAAACAAGGTGGTCAGAGAAGGCCCCAGAAGAGATGGCATTTAAACTGAGACCTGAAGGAAAAATGATAGAGGATCATTTTCTAAATTAGCTGCAAATTAACAAAATCATAGCAGAAAATATCTCCCAGCCCTAGTTGGCTCATACTATTAGTAGTAGAGCAGACAGCTGGTATGTGGGTTGTTCCAGAGAAAGAAGGCCATATTGGATAATATATTTCTGTATTTGTTTCTGACTTTTATTAATTAGTTAGATTAGATAATTACTTGGCTTATAGAATGAAATTTATATTTTTAAAACCTATAAATGACCCCAGTTTAACAAGAGAGACAAATTTTAACCGGAAGTATTAAGTTTAAATGGTAGGATACTATAATGTCAGCAATGACAAGTGTATGATAATTTAAGTAAGGAAACAAAAATGGAGTATTATGAGATTGAATAGAACTGACTTTTTGTTATTACTGAATGAAATATGTATGTGAACTTACAGAAAACTACAAACTAAGAATGAGCTACCAATGAAGATTTTAAAAAATGAAACTACAAATTTTTAATGCTGTTAGGCATTTATTATATTAATTGACAGAAGGAAAACAGGCAAATATTATCTTCATAAAACTTCCCTGAATTTTTATTATTCCATGAAAGTCTTAGTTATTGCAATGAGACATTCCAGTTTTTGTAACTGTCAAAGACCTTACTGATTACTCATCCCATAGCTACTCCCCGCCTCACCCTTATTCTTACTAAAAGAACAGCAATTTTGTGCAGGAGTGCTTTTGGAAAAGCTGGGTCCTTTCTCAGCCACAAAGAGAGAATCATGATTTGTCTAAGCCAATCATGATAACCTCGTTCCCCCTACCAGTGATTAATTTGAGCAGTCATATGATACAGTTCTGACCAAGGATACTTGAAAAGGAACCAATGTTAAGGTGCACCATGCTTCTGGGAAGTCTTTCTTACAGCCTAAGAGAAAGACTCCACTCGAGAAATACAACTACCCCGTGTTGTATTTACTTTTGATGTCAGGATTTGGAGCTCATTAAAGGAGCCAGTTTACATGAGCCGAGAGGCTGAAACTAGCAGATTGGAAGGATGTAAAGATCCTGGGAGTATTTTGATGCTGTCACACCTATGGAATAGCCATCTGTGGAAATATCCAACATCTGGACTTCTTGTTATATGAGAATATGAAACTGCTTATTTTAATTTTAGCCTCCTTTAGGTAAGTTTTAGTCATGTGAAGGCGCATGGATCCTTATTCAGTGACTAGCTCCTGGTCTCAGGTATTATTCAATGGATTAACTGAACATACTCTCTTGCAATCCAAATATGCAGTAGATTTGGTGTTTCAGGATAGATAGGTCAAACTACCTTTCCCAGTAATTAGATGAGTTTTTCACAATGCCCTGTTCTTTGTGTACATAACTACAAGTTGTTATCATTATACCACTGGTCCTTAGAATCTTCCAGAGAAAATGTTATTTAGTAGTTATCTCCTTTGAAAGACTAAGTTGAAATTTACCAAGCAAGGTGTTATCTAAGATACTGGTCCTCAAACTTTTGGTCTTGGGAACCCTTTAAATTCTTACAAGTTAGTGAAGAAAATTAGTTCAAAACAAAAAGCTAAAACAAAAATTATTAAGGACCCCACAAACCTCAGGTTTATGTGGATTATATCTATCAATATTTACTGTATTAAAATTAAAATAAAAATCTCTATATATATATTCCTTTAAAATAGCAACCATCTATTGCATATTGACATAAAATACGTATTTTTTAAATTCCTGTATTTTCCCACAACTGATTTCTTTGAAAATCTCTATAAATTTTTGCCTAATATGAGGTGAGTGGATTCTCATGTCTGCTCTACATTGTTTGTTACAGTATGTTGTCTTGGTTGAAGTACATGAAGAAAATACAGTGTCAAACAGATGAGTTTGGAAAAAGAAGGATTTTGTGGACCTCTTAACTGCATTTTCTGGAGATTCCCTCAGAATTTCTAGACACTTCTTAAATCACTGATCTAAGATACCATAGTCAAACTACAATGATAAGACTTTGAAAAGTCATACTGATTTGTTTTTTATCATCAGCTAGTTACAAGATAATACCGACAGATTAGGAGAGTTAGATCTAATTCTCCAGCTTCTCAGGAAAATTTCACTTTCCATAATCAAAGTGAATATAGCAGGCTCATTGTATTAGCCAACCAAATGTTTCTTACCTCTAAAGCTTTATTAAAGCAAATTTAGAAGACTGAAAGGAGAAGATATGAGCTCAGAATTACTTGTGGGATGCTGTATCTGGTAGGTAGTATTATCCAGTAATTCTGGGGTATTCATCCTGAGTACATGGTAGGATTTCACTGTCTGCTCCTTGAAGTTAGATATGACCATGTGACTTTAGTCAATGAAATATGAGTGGAAGTGATGTGTCTCATTTCTGAACAGAAACCTTAAGAACCAGTGGGCAATTTGTCATGTTCTCTTCCTCCTTGAGGGAAGAGATTCCATTGGCCTGAAAATGGAAGATAGGGAACAGAGGTTCCTGCTCACTCGAAGTAAAACTTTGTTGTTTTAAACAGTGAGATTTTGGAGTTGTTATTGTGGTATAACTCAGCCTGTACTTTATGATTCACCTTACTTTATGATCTATTAATGAAGAGTTCCATGGAAGCAATGATATAATAAAAAATTATCTTCATAATTTCAACCAGTTAGAAGATCAGATAGTGATTATATTGTTTTTGACCAAAGATTTATAGGGAAAGAAATGTATTGAATTTGCTCTTTGTAGCAATTTATAATGCTCAAAACAGTATGAAAGAGATGAATTTCTAATGTTGTTGTAGGTAACATTTTGAAATTGTTTTTCTAACAAGAAACTTTGTTTTTCTAAAAATGTTCATCAATTGAAACTATGTGAAGACTGCTAGGTTCTAGGAAGATACATTGATGGCCTCCACCCTCATGGAGTGAACCAACTCCCAAAAATGTCATTGGAGTTAGAAGTCTAAGTGAGACCTTAGTTCCCACCTTTTTTTTTCTCTTGAAAAACCATCTGTTTTGTGATATATAATAGAAACTCAAATTCACTGTGACTTACACAAAATAAAAGTTAATTTTTCTCTCATCTAAAGTAGTCTACCAGGTTGACATTCTAGGGTTGGTATTACAGCTCTTTTTTAATCAGGTTCTTCTGTCTCTCTTTTTCACCATCCCTAGGGTATGGAACTTGCCTGTGTTGCCCAAGATAACTGCTAGAGATCTAGCAGTTTATACTCCAGATGATAATATAGTAGCAGAAAAAAAGAAAGGTAAAAGGACCTGTGCCTGATGTCTTTTAAGGAGATGTCTTGGAAGTTGCCATATTACTTTTCTGTTTGGTCTCCTTTGTTAGAATTTAGCAATTTAGCCACACCTAGCTGCAAGGGAAGCTGTCAAATATAGCCTTCTTGTGAGCAAACTTATTCCTACCTAAAAATCAGGGTGGTCATTACCAAGGAAGAATCAAAGAATGAATATTGGAGTGGCAAATAGCAGATTCTGCCACACTGTTTTACAGAAGATATTACTTAAAACTACTTGCAAGAAGTTTTACTGGAACAATAATTTTAAAAAATTGGTTCCCTACCTTCATACTTACAGACTTAGTGGAATCTGGGAGTCTAGAGCTATTTTCTTTTGTTCATAGCACTGAGCCTAGTTTGAGCAAGTTTTCTCAAGCACTGAGCAAGGTTTCTTTAAGTTTGGAAATATGAGATAATGGGATAAATTGATCTACTGTGGTCACCTGAATCATCTCATGCCACCAGAGAGGATTATATTTGAGAGGCAATCTTTTGGCAATGGCACTTTTTTAAACTTTTAATATTGTATAATTTCAAACTTATGAAAAGATTACAAAGTCTTCTATATGTCATTTGCCCAGGTTCACCAATTATTAAACATTTTGCCCTGCTTTATTTGTTGTCCTATCTCTATATATACACATACATATTTTTCGCAACTATTTGAGAGTAAGTTGCTGACATCGTGCCCCTTTATACCTAAATATTTCAGTATGTTTATGCCAAAATCGACAACAATCTCTTTCATAACCACAACATAATTGATAAAATCAGGAAATTCTACATTGATACAATAACTATTATCTAATCCCCCTAGTCAGTATTAAAATATCATCAATTGCTCCAATAATGTCTTTTATACCTTTTTTCTTTTCCTAGCCCAGGATTCAATCCAGGATCATGCATTGAATTTAGTTGGCATGTTTCTTTAGTTTCCCTTTGTCTATGACAGCTTCTCAGCCTTTCTTTGTCTTATATAACCTTAGCATTTTTAAGAGTACTGCCCAATTATTTTGTAGAATATTCCACAACTTGAGTAAATCCAATTTTTTTCACGATTAATTCAAGTTATGCAAATTTGGGAGGAATAAGTCAGCTGTGACATTGTATCTTTTTCAACGCGTCCCAACAGGTGGCACATACTGTGGCTTTGTCCTACTATTGTCATATGAACTTTATTCACTTGCTTAAGTTAGTGTCTGTCAAGTTTCTCCATTGTGAAGTTATTTTCCCTTGTTAATTAATAAGTAGTTATAGGAAAATACTTTGAGACTTTATAGCTACCTTGTTTCTCATTAAACTTTTACCACTAGTTTTAGCATCCATTGATGATTCTTGCCTAAATTTATTACTATGATGATTGTTTCAAAATTACGACTTTTTAGCTCCATCATTCCTCCTGAATGCATTAGCTGGCATTCTAGGTCTTAGTATTTTGATTTGCAAAAATACAGCAATCCTATCATTCAGAATTCTGTCTGATATTTAAATCTATGGGTGTGGAAAAGAATAAAGCAACCTGTAGTATTTGTAAATGAAGCTCTTGAAATTCTGTCTTTGACAGCAACATAATTTGAGGGGTTTTTTTTAAATAGAAAACTGAGGTGTGTCCTAGACATATTACAATAAAGATTTGGAAGAGGCCAGGCACTGTGGCTCATGCCTGTAATCCCAGTACTTTGGAAGGCCGAGGTGGGTGAATCAACTGAGGTCAGCAGTTTGAGACCAGTCTGGCTAACATGACAAAACCCCATCTCTACTAAAAATACAAAAATTAGCCAGACGTGGTGGCATGTATCTGTAGTCCCAGCAACTCAGGAGGCTGAGGCAGGAGAATTTCTTGAACCTGGGAGGTGGAAGTTGCAGTGAGCCGAGATCGCGCCACTGCACTCCAGCTTGGGCAGCAGAGCAAGATGCCGTTTCAAAAAAAAAAAAAAAAAAAAAATTATTTTAGATAAAGAAACTGAGGCACTGAGGGAAGTTAAATAACTTGTCCAAGATTGCTTAAGGGATAGGTAATCACAGAGCTTAAGTTTGGACTCAAGCCATTCAATTCCAGGGACTGTGCTCTGTAACTACTGTGTTATAAATAATCAGTGGCTAGAGTGGAGCACTAGAAGTACGTACTAGATCACACAGCATCTAGGTGGCTGGTCTATGAAAAACAGGGCTCCTTTTCTGGGCTGGAGTTTATGGTCATGTTTTCATCCAGTTCCCAGAGCAGATTATCAGGAGCAAGGCTGGTCTCACTTCTGCCAGACCCTGAAGTTGTATTTGTAAGTGATAGCTAAGAAAAGTTGTATTAAAATAGATACCTAGATATTAAAAATTCTGGAATTTATATACCCATTGATTATTTGCAGTCTATCTAAAATTTTTGGAGTATAAGATACTTCCTTGTACTATATATTTAAAACTCCCTTCATTTCAATATGGTGCCTGACCCACACCTCAGCTGTTTCTATTCTCAAATCCAGAATTTGTCAGGGTTGACCTTTCCAATCTTCAGCTGTGATCGGGAAAGGGCATTTACCTGGTGTATGTGCTGGGGAGGAAGAGTCTAACTGCTGCAAATACAGATTTTCAGCTAATTCTGTTTTCAGCATCTCCACACTTTCTCATCTTCAACAGTACTGGGTGGCTCCAATCCCTAAGCCTTCCCAGGGCTCTGCAACATGAATCAGCTTGTTTCTGGCTGTTTCCATCTCCCACTGCTGGTTTAGGTATCAGCTTTCTTCAGACTGATGAGTCAGTAGCTGGTCCTCCATCCACTCCTCTTCTCTTTGACCTTGAACACGTATGCCTCTTTGTTGTTGTTGTTCCTTTACCATCATCTGAGCAGGATTCATGAGAGACCTGAGGCAAATGCATGGGTTCAATCCACATTTCCAGAATATCTCTTTAATCATGTGACTGAAGTTCAGTTGGACTGAAGCAAACACAAAAAATCTCTAGGTCAGTATAAAATCAGAAATGTGTACTCTTATTCTGATAGACTATTACTGATAAACTGCTGAGGTAGAAGCTAGAGGGATTTTTTTTTTTTCTTAATGTTAATTCTAGCAAGATGGTGTCAGAGCTGGTTTCTATTGACAATTCTACTGACAAATGTGCCATAAGATTACTTCTCAACCTTTGCCCTGGTAGTCGCCCTGTCTTCTTATTTAATAATTGTTATATCAGAGTCTGGCTTAAGGAAAAGATAATTTATTGGGATAATATCAGGGGCTCATAGACTCAATGGGAGGCTAGAATTCAAGCTATGGGATGACAAGAACACAGAAACTCAAAATGGCTGGTACGGAAACAGGAAACAAAGACTGTGTCCTGGAACAGCTTGGTCAAAATGCCGCTGCCAAGGTCACCACTGTATAAGATTGACTACCAAATTGCTCCCGTCCTTTGCTATATACTCTTGAGAGACACTCAAGGTCGGAGGATGTCCTCTCCCTGTCCTAAGCTACTATAAGGGGATGTTATTAAGTTGTGCACTACTGTGGGAAACTGGACTTGATCCTGCCAGGACCTTCTGATGCGTGTGTAACTTACCTCTCAGACTTATTCACTCACCAATAAGGTGAGCTTAGGTCAGGCTGAGGATGAATCTCTACCCTTGGGTTTCAGCTTCTGAGCAATGAGACATCAGAGCCAGGAATTCCTAGCCCCCTAAAAATCCCCATAAGGAGATCAGGGTGCTTTTGGGAAGGGGGATGTGCATCAGACACCTGCTTCACATCCTTCCAGCCTCAGCACTGTTGGCAGCCTTGGCTTTGGCAAACAGTACTGCGTAAGATTCAGATGGTTTCACACTGACAGCACCTTGCCTCCAGCATGCTCTGAGCATCTTTTGCTCTCCGCCTGGGGGAAGCTGTTTTAACACCATGGAAGACAACTCAGCATGCTCCAAGCACAGCCCTGAAGTCAGGGGAGTCAGTGTCTTCTGGGGCCTCCTCAACCAGTGGGTGATGGATAAATATTTCTCCCTGTTGAGTTGTCTATCCTTCAGTAGAAATTCTAAAACAGCCTCTGCATGCTTCAGCAGATGCTGTTTGGATCAAGCCCTAGCTGCCCACTGTGGAGAATAACTTGGTATAAGATCCTTGTGGTAGTTTTTCTCCTTCCTTCTTTTATAATTCTGGTCCCTTTCTCTTGCTTCCTATGATCACATGCTCTGTTTCAGAGAAAACCCAGGCTAAGACAGACTAAATGTTTAGGAGACCAAATAAAGTCTGATCAGGGATCACGTCCATGAAATCAGTGAGCAACATTTATGTGGGTCCTGTTTATTCTAATCTTAAATATTATAAACATAATACAATGTAGCCAAGATATCAATAACTGGTGTCCCATCTCAAAGGAGCGTGGACAGTTCAGTCTTCCCAAGTACAGATGTTGGACCTTTCTACCATCTCACTACCTTACTAGGTATCCAGGATGTAACTCCGCTTGGGCCCAGAGGCATCTTAAGTGCAGTGAGGTATAACCAGTAGATAATCAGAAGGAATCTCATAACAGTATTTCTTACCAACATGTCCCGTCTACTGTGTACTCACTGGGTATGATGCTGGAGACCCTAGAGTGAAGTTCTTGGGAATTAAAAGTAAAATCCACTGGGTTTTAGTCATGACAAGCTAAGCTATGCTGCAGTAACAAGCCCATTCACTGGCTTTACGCAATAAAAGTTTATTTCTCACTTAGACGAAATCCAATGCAAATGTTCCTCATCAGGCAGCTTTCCAGCACAGGTGTCTTCCAAGTGAAAGGGAAAGCAGGATCAAACATAGATAATTTCTTATGTTCCAGGCCAGGAAGTAGCCTTCATTATTTCCACTCACATCTAATGAGCCAGAACCAGTCATATCACCCCACCCAGATCCTTGGGACTAGAGACTCTGTGTGAGCCCAGGAGGAAATCTCTGGTAGAATGCTTTTGTTCAGTGAGGGCTGGACCATCATAGAAGAGGACTCCTGTCTCTCCTCTGGCCCACTCTCTTAGGACTGGGCATTTTTCCTTATTGGGATGATCCCCCAGGTCAGTTCCCCAGGCTTCTGGGGTCCCATCTACTATCGCTTATCTTTTACTCCTTTGCTCTTCAGTCTTCCCCATCCCCACAATCTCATTATCCTTCTCCACGCCCTGTGTTCTCTCACAACAGACTTCAATAGCTCATTAAATCTAGAGCCTAGATTAAAAGTTGCAGAAATAGCCAACTCCCTTTCTTCAAGGGCATGAAGGGCTCAGTCTTTGAACTCACCAAGGGAGTAAAGGGAAATTATTATATTCCATCCTTCTAATTTAGCAAAGAAAGGAGAAAGAATAAAACAGTTTTCATTCTGAAAAGGACCGAATATTTGTATTCTACTATGATTGTTTAATGTTCCCCCTTTCCCATTCCTCACCGTCTCTCACTTGGTCTTGTCCTGAGTTTTCCCCTCCACCCTACAGGTATTGTTATCTTATAAAATGAAATCTTACCAAGGCATTCCACAGTTTAGGAACCTATAATAGTTTCCAATAATCCTAAAGATATATTATTTTTAATGTATCTCAAAACACTCAACAGGATATCTGTGGTAGACAGAATAATGCCTCCTCACACCATGCCTTCCATCAATCCAGAGCAGGGTATCCACATCCTAATCTCCAGAACCTATAAATATGTTACCAGACATGATAAAATGGACTTTGCAGATGTGACTAAGAACCCCAAAATGGGAGATGATTCTGGATTATTTGGATGAACCAATGAAATCACAAGAGTTCTTATAAGAGGGAGCAAGAGGATAAAAGTCAGTAGAAAGAGATGTGATAACAGAAGCAAGAGCTTGGAGTGATGTGAGGAAGGGGCCGTGAGCCAAGAAATGCAGCCAGCCCCTAGAACCTGAAGGAGGTAAGGAATGGATTCTCCCCTGCAGTCCCCAAAGGGACCAGCCCTGCTGATAACTTAATGTTACCCCATAAGACTTATTTTAGACTTCTGACTTCTAGAATTGTAAGAGAATAAAGTTATGTTATTTTGAGCCAGTAAATGTATGGTACTTTGTCACAGCAGTCATAGAAAGGTCACATAGTACCCAACCTCTTTCCATCCTGGTTTCAGGCTACTTTTCCAACATCATCTCCAATCTCTCTCCCCTCTATATCTTCCAACTACTGTAGAAGAATCACTGTTTATCAAATATCTTGAAACTCTGCCTTTGTTACTCCCCTACTCCCACTCTAATTCACCTAATTACTCCCTGGTTAAACCTCTAATCAGGCTCCAAGGCTCAGCTCAAAACTCCCTTTGCTCAGGACAGCCCAGCCTATTTTTTCTCTTTCGTTGTTTCCACACCACTGTGAATATACCTAATCATTAATTTAGGTCGTTCTCCTTGCCAGAGCCTGAACTCATCTCCAGAAGAGATCATTTAGGTACTTTCAGTTTTGAAATCAGTGCCTAAACTACAAACTGTATTAATAAATGTTTGTTGAGGGGAATTCAGTTTTATACACTTGTCCATGGGAAATGTTTTAGATGAAAAAAAAAAAACCCATTTCGATGTGATAAGGAGAGAATTTTCCAGTGATATGGACTTCAAGTTCTGGTCAATGTTAGACAGTCTTCTTACCAATACTACCTTCCCTCATTTTAAAATTATCATAGAATCAATAATAATAATGTGTATTTTTTTATGCTACTAAGAAAGCATAAAAGTCCATTTTTATGCTACTAAGAAAGACATACCCAAGACTGGGCAATTTATAAAAGAAAGAAGTTTATTGGACTTATAGTTCCACATGGCTGGGAGGCCTCATAATCATGGCAGAAGGGAAGGAGGAGCAAGTCACATCTTACATGGATGGCAGCAGGCAAAAAAGAGAGCTTGTACAGAGAAACTTCCATTTTTAAAACCATCATATCTCGTGAGACTCATTCACTATCATGAGAACAGCATGGGAAAGACCTGACCCCATAATTCATTCATCTTCTACCAGGTTCCTCCCACAACACATAGGAATATGGGAGCCACAAGATGAGATTTGGGTGGGGACACAGAGCTAAATCTTATCATTCTGCCCCTGGCCCCTCCCAAATTTCCTGTCTTCGCATTTCAAAACCAATCATGCCTTCCTAATAGTCCCCCAAAGTCTCAACTCATTTCAGCATTTACTCAAAAGTCCACAGTCAAAGGTTTCATGCAAGACAAGGAAGTCCATTCTCCCTATGAGCCTATAAAATCAAAAGCAAGTTAGTTCCTTCCTAGATACACTGGGAGTACAGGCATTGGATAAATACAGTCATTCCAAATGGGAGAAATTGGCCAAAACAAAGGGGCTACAGGTCTCATGCAAGTCAGAAACCCAGCAGGGCAGTCAAATCTTAAAACTCCAAAATGATCTCCTTTGACTCCAGGTCTCATATCTAGGTCACACTGATGGAAGAGGTAGGTTTCCACAGTCTTGGGCAGCACCACCCCTGTGGCCTTGCAGGGTGCAGTCACCCTTCTGGATGCCTTCACAGGCTGATGTTGAGTGTTGTGGCTTTTCCAGGTGCACAGTGCAAGCTGACAGTGGATCTACCATTCTGGGGTCTGGAGGACAGTGGCCCTCTTCTCATAGCTCCTCCAGGTGGTGCCCCAGTGGGGATCCTGCATGGGGGTCCCCACCCCACATTTCCCTTCTGCATTGCCCTAGAAGAGGTTCTCCATGAGGACCCTGCCCATGCAGCAAACTTCTGCCTGGGTATCCAGGTGTTTCCATACGTCTTCTGAAATCTAGGCAGTTCCCAAACCTCAGTTCTTGACTTCTGTGCACTCGCAAGCTCAACACCAAATGGAAGCTGCCAAGACTTGAGGCTTGCACCCTCTGAAGCCACAGCCTGAGCTCCATGTTGGCCCCTTTCAGCCACAGCTGGAGTGGTTGGAATGCAGGGCACCAAAGTCCTTAGGCTGTACACAGCACAGGTACCCTGGACCCAACCCAGGAAACCACTTTTTTCTCCTAGGCCTCCAGGCCTCTGATGGGAGGGTCTGCTGCAAAGGTCTCTGACATGCCCTGAAGACATTTTCCCCATTGTCTTGGTGATTAACATTCGGCTCCTCATTACTTATGCAAATTTCTGCAACTGGCTTGAATTTCTCCCCTAAAAATGGGATTTTTTTTTCTATTGCATTGTCAGGCTGCAAATTTTCCAAACTTTTATACCTTGTTTCCCTTTTGAAAACTGAATGCCTTTAACAGCACCCAAGTCACCTCTTGAATACTTTTCTGCTTGGAAATTTCTTCTGCCAGATGCCCTAAATCATCTCTCTCAAGTTCAAAGTTCCACAAATCTCTAGGGCAGGGGCAAAATGCTGCCAGTCTCTTTGCTAAAACATTACAAGAGTCACCTTTGCTCCAGTTCCCAACAAGTTCCTCATCTCCATCCGATACCACCTCAGCCTGGATTTAATTGTCCATATCATTATCAGAATTTTGGTCAAAGCCATTCAACAGGTCTCTAGGAAGTTCCAAACTTTCCCACGTCTTCCTGTCTTCTTCTGAGCCCTCCAAACTGTTCCAGCCTCTGCCTGTTACCCAGTTCCAGAGTCGCTTCCACATTTTTGGGTATCTTTTCAGTGGTACCCCACTCTACTGGTACCAGTTTATTGTATTAGTTCATTTTTATGCTGCTGATAAAGACATACCTGAGACTGGACAATTTACAACAACAGAAAGAGGCTTATTGGACTTACAGTTCCACATGGCTGGAGAGGCCTCACAATATTGGCGAAAGGCAAGGAGGAGCAACTGACATCTTACATGGATGGCAGCAGGCAAAAAAAGAGGGCTTGTGCAGAAAAACTCCCATTTTTAAAACCATCATGTCTCATGAGACCTGTTCACTATCAACGAGAACAGCACAGGAAAGACACACACCCATAATTCAATCATCTTCTGCCAGGTGCCTCCCACAACACTTGGGAATTATACGAGCTATGAGATGAGATGTGGGTAAAGACACAGAGCCAAACTATATCATAATGTATTGGATAAAATCATTTAATTAATCTGGATTAAATTTAGACATCTATTTTAAGGTAATAAATACTTTTTACATATAGTTTTTATGACATCTACAACATCACATTTAAATGTGAAAGTATGCAAGGTCTTCAGGGCAATAATCATAGCAAAGTTTCATGTAATGAAGTTAGCTAATTTCTTTGAGTGAACATTTTAAGCACTTAAAGCCCTTCTGAAATTTAAACATGTCAACTCTAATTGAAAGATAAGTTTCTGTATAGGCATTATGCAAAGATATAGGCTTATAACATCAAACCATGAGGTTATATTATCTAGACACAGCTGCTAAGGAACTGATCTTGGGCAAAAATTTCCAAACCTGTGACTTAAAAAAAGAACCCTAAAATTTTATGCAACACAACTCAGAAGAATATTTGGAGCTTCCATAGTGTTATCCCTTCCTTTGATTAAACAAGACAGGCAAATTTGGTAACATGCTCCTGTAGCAATCTGATGCTTTAAAAATTTACAGGAATAGCAAGAAACATTTCACAATCTCAAATTCATCCATAGAATCTTAGAGGTATATTTTAATGATAATTTTAGTGCCAACTTATTTTGATGAAAAACTCATAGCTCTGTTAATGATGAAGATTGGATAATGTTAGGATTGAGTAGGACATAGAGAAAAATGGAAATGGTTACCTATTTTTAAATACATATTTGGAAAATGAATTATGAATATGTATCTATTAATTTTTGATTTTTCCCATTCTTATAGAAACATATATGCCTAATATCAGTTTTGGGGAATTTTTAGTGACATAGATGTGGATTCTGGTCAAAGTCTATGACAATTCAATCATAATCCTAGCTTTATGTTATAGGTTACTCAAATTTTCTATGTTTAGTAATATGTTTGCTTAGACATGGCTCTTTGAAATGCTCAAAGCATTTCTGCATACACTATATGATATAGATGTTTGTTACCTATGGCACAGATATAAAGAGAATGAATTTTAATGTTAAATTGATCAATTTCCACTATCACACTCACCTCCTTGGTGACATGAGAATTTTGACCATTTCTGCATCAAAACCCAGTGGCATGCTGCAGCAGCCTCTCCCCTCCCTCCCTCTCTCTTTCCCTTTCTCTCTGTCTGTCTCTCTCTCTCTCTCTCCCTGTCAGTCTCCACCTCAAAAACTGATTGTTAACATTTGACTAGCTAGCTGTTAAACCACTGGTAGCTTGAAATCCAACATAGCAGGACTATCTACACCATGGAAATTGGCAAATTCTACAAAGCAGGGTCTTTTTTCTTTCTTTTCTTATTTTTGGGAGGCACAGTCCAAAAAGCCTGTCCACCAGCACACCAACAAAAATCTAACTACAGCTTCAGATCTTCACATTTGCAAGCTAATAGGAGAAGACCAAGAATCTTGGTATAATAGTTTTTAGCTAACATTTTCCCCTAATGATCTATAAAGAATAAAAACTGATACTCCTAATTTTTAGATGGAGAAATGCAATAGAGAAAGGATAGTGTCATATCATCATTGTTGAATGCAATAATGCAGCCTATATCTTGAGGCTCTTGTTCAAGTGATTACTAGATAGAGATCTTAGAATATACTAAATTAATGGGGATTTTATAGAAAGCCTACATGTTTATTCACAGAAATGTATTAATGCCATGCATACATGTGTGTGTATCGTCTTGGGACTGAATATAGAGTCAGTTTAAAAGTAAAATTTATATTTTAAGTCATGACCCAGAATAAGGATTTTTGTGTCATTTTATAAATCTGTGTCATTTGTATTCAATGTAGTAGAGCACATAGCTCGGAGCAAGAATGCAATAGTTTAGATTTTTAAAAAATTTACTATGAGACCTAGCAATAAAAACATGAAGATAGAAAAATATCATAATAGAGAAAAATCTAAAAGACAATATGACATGTTGGGCTTATTGCCTGCCTAATAACAATAAAAGCAGGATCCATCACTGTAGAAAATACAACATATTCCTATGGAAATTTCTTGCAAAGTCTTTCGGTATAGCAAGCACCTTTTAAGTAGTTTCCAAAAATAATGGATTTAGAGTATACTGAATTAGCTGGGATAAATGTTTTGCAATGAACTGAAAGTGCTCCTTAGAATGTTTCTTGACAATACTCCACAACTAAAATGGATCTGTCTGCTTTGATTTTAAGCCGAGGTAAATATGATAGTGGAGATAGACTGGGTTGGACAGGGTCATAACCTGCCTGACAAAAAATATTTCTCTACTTTCATTTATTTCCTCCAGATATTTCTTAGTAAAATGTATCAATCTATGAAAACCTAAGATATAACCAGTTTATAACTTGCACTATTAAAATATAATGTGGAAACCAAATATTAATTGGGGATCAAGAATAACCCAAAATATATATTATGTCATGTGTCTGGATTAAGAGAGTCATTCTGGGAAAGGAGGATGAGATCAGTGCACCTGTATTGGAGAACAAACTGTCCTCAGGAGAAACCAGTCTAGCCAGAGGAACAACTGTGCATCCAGTGGGAACGCTGAGGTAAAGATGAAACCAGGACAATGGATAGCCCAGACAAAATCCTTGGCCCAGAGAATAGAAGACTAAAGATAGTGGGTTTGGATGAGATTCAAGGGACAAATTCAGAGTAGCTTTGTGCTGTGACAACCCTTTACTGGGGCGTCTTCTTTAAGTTGCAGGGAATGGGCAGAGCAAAGTATGGGCAAATATTGGTTGATATTAGTTGTACTTTTAGAATGCACAAAAGGTGGGCAGTCCAGAAACACCTGTCTGGATCAGATCAGCTGCTATTACAGGACCAGGAGCTGCCTCCATGATGCCAGGAGTCTGGGATTTCCCAGCCCAAGTGTTTCAGTATTAACATTAATTCACATAGGTCTTTCAGCTGAGTAAACTAGGTATCATTATCCCTATTTGCAGAGGTGGAAACTGAGGCCTAAGTACGTTAAATAATTTGTCTAAGGTCATGGAAGCTAGTATATACCCAAAAATGAATCCCAGGTTCGTCTAATTCTAAATTTTCTGCTTTTAAACTCCATGTTATATAGGTTTACAATTACATTCTATATGACTGTATTTTTATAAATGTGTGTCCACTAAAGAGACTGTGAAGCCAGTATCTTGAAGAAACCCACATACTTGTCACTAAAAGGATAATCTGCAAACCAGCAGCATCAAACTTATCTGGAAATTTGTTTAACTTGCAGAATTTCAGATCTGCTCAGATTTGCATTTTAACAAGATTCCCCTAGGAGATTCACAGACACATTAAAGTTTGAGAAAAAACTGCTCTAAGAGACTTCATGGCCTGAAAGGTATAGGCTTTGGGCCTTGATTACCACCACATAGCCTGGCAGGTTCCCTTTATAATCTTTGAAAGTATAAAGCTAGCATGCTCCAAAAGCTCTGATAGGCACCTTCAAGCATCAACCTGCTTATCAGAATCAACATTTGCTGAAGGCTTCTTATGTATCAGGCCCTGATCTAAGGCCTGGAAGACATGGCATACTCTTCAAAACCCTTGAATAAGATTTTATTAGTATCTCCACTTCACAGATAAGGACATTGGAAAAAGGAGGCTGGACAACTTAACTCTAGGTCCCACAGCTGGTCAATGGCAATGCTGGAATTTGAGCTCGGGCAATCAAGTCAATTCCTATCGTCTCAACTATAAGGCAGTACAGCAAGAGGCCTGTCTGTCACTGCCTCTGAACAGGATCACCGTTTTCTAGGTGACCTCCCCAGGAGGGTGGCTTCTAAACACCCCAGTGGTCACATTGAATAGGTAGGGGTTGAAATGGGCTAATCAGAACATGGCAGGTGTGAACACTCTTGTCTCTATTGTTGGCCAAAGCTGTTTGGGGCTTCAGAGGTCACACTGGAAGATCCAGGGGCTCGGGGCCCTTATGAATGTGTCTGTGCCCCCAGTGCTGACTGCTGCAGCTGGAGGTTCCTGTCCACAGACACATGAGTGGTGTGTGGGAGTGTTCTTTCTGTGACAAATATAATAGACTCCAGATTCCACTCTCTACAGCATGTCTGCTCCATGATACTAGGTTTAATTATTTGAAATTAGTTTGTTAATAGATAGAAGTTTAATTTTTAAAATAAAGTAGATTTTATTAATGAAGGTCTAACATATTCAAATTTTTAATAACCATATTTTACTCATAAAATTAAACAGAAAAGTATTATTTTTAAGAAATCCCTCACCTTGATGGCATTCTTGCCCTAAATAACATTTCTGGGCTCTCATTACTGTAAGCCTTGACAGTGGAACTAAGGCCTTTCCGATCTACAGGAGGGTGTGGACAGCAAAGGCCAAATGAAACTCCATCATAGGTTCAAATTCATGTCCTCTCTGAGGGTTGAATCTTTGACCTGGAGACACTGTATTCCTAGGCTTGGACTTGTCTCTAGTTTAGGAAGCTTTCCATGGGCTAGACGCTTATCCACAACCTTGGGCTCTGGGGTGGCCATGCTTAGCTAATGGACATTTGCTCTGGCAACCATTAGTACCTGGCTCTGAGGTCAGACATAGCTTAAGGGATGCACTGGAAGTCAGTGTTTGGAAAGACCAACATACCAGGGTTCAGCAGCACCTCCTCCATGACCCCTTTCCTAGTCTCCTCACCCCTCAAGTAGAAATAATATAACTCACTTCCTGTCTTGTGCCTCCCCCATTCTATACACACTCTTGACCTAGCACCAACCATGTGATATTATAATCATTTGTTCACATCTATCCCTTTATAATAGATAACGAGCTTCTCAAAAGCAAATACCACGTTTTTAGCTTATTCTGTCCCTGCTGCCCAACAAGATGTCTGAAACTAAAATTATGGAGCTACTTAATAAATGTATGATTGATGAATGAATGGATGAATGAATGGATTTTGTAGGAGATCCCCTCCACACTCCCGCCAGGATTTCCAGGAGTAAGAATTTGTGAATGATAGATCTGCATGACAGGGCATCCATCCATCATGCTCACCTGAGGCAGGCTGAGCAAGTGGTTGAAGCAGTTCTACTGAAAGTCCAGTCTGAGAATGCTCAGAGGCAAGAGGTAAAATGAAACTGAACCTGGCAGCTTCTCCTTCCTCTGCCCTCTAGAGGCGTTTTGACCTTGAAACTATCTCCTGGAGGCAGAAACCAAGAGCCTACTCTCTGTACAGGCTGTTTGAGCTTTTTACACTAGAAATAGGGCCAGATTGGCCAGTGTGGCCAGTGGCAACCTGCTCAACAGCTAAGGCATTAAGCCACTATTTCAGCAGCGATGTGCAGCAGGAGGGTGACTCAGTCCCCTCCTCCCCACTAGTGCTGTGACTAGCTATGCTCATGTTCTCTGATTTCAGAATGACAATGGAGTGGGAGAAGGTTGAGAGATACCTTCTGCAGCTTTTCCAGGAATCCTCTTCTGTCATTTCTGAGTATGGAGAATGGAGCTTACCAGAGCTTGTTATTTTGCCCTTGATTCTACTTGATAGTTTGTAAGAACTGTGTTCTCAGTCTGCAAAAGAGAAACCTCTTCCCTCAGAAAAGGACTAAGTGTAAAGTTAGATCCATGCTTTACATTCAGTTAGAGAGAAGATGCATATAAATAGGCCAGAGTCTTATTCACAATGAGCATAAAAACGTACATACAAGGATGTACACAAACAAATAAGTGGTGAAATAAACTATGCAACGTCCAAATTTCAGAATGCTACTATAGACTTTTTAAATGAGTGAGAAATTTTGATGATTGACAAGTAAATAAGTCCATAATATACTTTTAAGTAAAAAAGCAAGTGATCTAATTTATGTTTAAAAAATATCTTATAGACATGCCTGTAGGTCTGTGTATTTTGTAAAAGTAAATGTAATTGCATAAAAATATGCATACGATGCTGTTGGGGTAGAAGTGAAGGGTAATTTTGATATTTTTATTGTACATAATTATAATTCATTTGAGTTTTATAATAAGCATTTATTTTTAGTTTAAAACCCAAAAATGAAGAAAAATATCAAATTAACAACAAAAAATAGGCAAAGGAAATAAACAATTTTTGAAAGAAAACATACAAACTGATACTCTTCCAATTACTGTCATTATTATTAGTTTTAGAGACAGGGTCTCACGCTGTCACCCAGGCTACAGCTGGAGTGCAATGGCGTAATCATAGCTCATGACACCCTCAAAACTCCAGGCTCAAGTGATCCTCTCACCTCAGCCTCCCAAGTAGCTGGGAGTACAGGTGCATGACACCATGTCTGGCTCATTCTTTCTTTCTTTTTTTTTTTTTTAATGTTTTGTAGAGATAGAGATCTCGCTGTGTTGCCCGGGCTGGTGGTAAACTCCTGGCCTCAAGTGATCCTTTCACTTTGGCCTCCTCAAGTGCTGGGATTACAGGCGTGACCCACCATGCCTGGCTAGTGGTGCTATTTTTTGGCGTATCAAACCAGAAAGTATTTTTAAAATGTTAATAATTAAATCTGGATGAAAATGTGCTGCAACAAATAGGCCCATTCTTTTCCACCAGTGGTGGGAGTTAATGCAACTTACATTTATTCAAAACAGTAAGGGAAAAACATATGAACTTTTAAAAGGTTTATATTTTACTCACCAATTCCAATTCCAGAATCTATCAAAAGAAAATAATCAGAGATAGGATCCAAAATTTATGTATCAAAATACTTATCACTGTATCACTTACAAGAACAAAAAATTAAAAACAACCTACATGCTCAATACTGTTGAATTTGTTAAAAAATATTGTGTAGCCATTTAAAATCTTATGCTCAAAAAGTATTTAGTGACATGTTAATATCTCATTTTATAATGTTGAGTGAAACTGAGGACAAAAAGTATTTAAGATGTAAATTCAACTTTCCAAGTAAATATCTAGATATTACGCATATGCATTCGTGCAAACATAGACAAGAAACTAGAAAAATAGACAAAAACATTAAAATTTGTTATAATTGGGGTTATAATTTCTGCAATGTATTTTTCCCCTTTTTATTTTTTAACAATGCTTATATTTTCTATCTATAACCAGAAAAATACGATAAAGTTAGACTAAAATGATATAAAAGTAAAAGAAAAAACGTAGCTCTTTTTGACTAGCATCAAAGAGATAAACCCTTGGTCATGTTTATATTGTGTGCAACTCTTAGTGAAATATGTTTTAGGGGTGAGAAGATTTTTAAAAGCCAGTAATGTTTACTTCTTCTAATTTTTCATAAACTTCAGTGTAGACTATCATTTTATTTTTTGAATTTGGAATTGCATAGTTCAAACACACATGTAAAACTGCTTCTGACAGTTCATACATTTTTATAACCTCCAGGGAGTTCAAGTCAATTCAGCTCGATTATACCCTCCATGCCACAGCCAGTCATATATGGAAAGATCTTGTTGGGAATGATCTGTGCATTCATGGTTTGGTCCCGTCTTTGATTAAGCCCTGCACTGAGACAAGGTTTTGAGTCATGTGTATTTTGGATGGAGAGGACAAAAGAGCTCACTTTATCTCCTCACACTCTGCAGGAAACAAATGCTGCCGATATAGGCCTGGCACCAGCAAATGCTTCCCAGTTGTTTCAGTAATGCCTCTTTTTAACATAAATGTTACTTCTGCTGAGAGGTTATTTTATTATTATTTTTTTTTAATGAGGAGAGAAGATTCTTGAAGAAAATGTGTTTTTAAAATCGCTGGCTTTGAAAAGTATTTATTAAAAACATAATGCTGTATACTTAACACAAGTGATGTTACACAGACACCAGTCTTGATAGGAAAATTCCTGCCAATTTCCTCACCTTTCCTCTGGGAAGCAGAGATCATAGGAAAAAAGAATCTGAGTGAATCTTGCTCTTTTCTGTGCCATTGCTCTACTCATATCAAAACACATTTAAGAAAACAGAAATCACAGCCAAACTCGTTTGGAGACCAGGCAGTCTAGTCCAGATTTGGTAAACATTTATACTTTGCACTTCTTTTAAAGTAAACAGAAAGCTTTAGTGTTGCTAGAGATTTGCCTCTGCGTGCTAATGAAAACACCCCACATGGCTTAAGGTATGTGACAGTGTTACTTACACAAGTACCTCGGAAAATACAGTGCTCCCACAGAGCACAGGCAGCGAGCTTTGTCCCGTTAATGTGATTCACTAATGCACTTTAAAGTTACCCAACATTTAAACCTTTGGTTTCTCTAACTAGTTCTGAAGTATATTTGATTCTGTTTGCTTCTAGTTTACAATGTCCTGCCATACATCACTTTAATACTACCTCATAGAGAGTGAAATATTATTCAGTATTTGGAATAAAATCGACCAGAACTTAAAATCCTACATTTGGCTCAATCTCCATGTGACATTAGGCATCTTTTTACCATGGAGTGCTCTACCTAGAAGCCACCAAATCAATGGCACTTTGTAGGAACTTTCTTTATTATTTGTGCATTATTTAATTTCCAAATTATATAATCAATGGCAGAGTAATCACAAGATATTTGTAAAGTCTTAGCAGTTGCTAATAATAGGTGGTGTGCCAATGGCATGTCTTTGTATATAGCATCCATATAGGTGATACGTGTGTCACATCTTGGTACACAGACTCCCTTCTCATGGGCTGTCAGGTCAGTCTGTGCATTAGGAAAGCACTGGTCCCAGGACATATGTTCTTTATTCACCAGTCCCATATCAAAGCTCTTTGAATATCCTAAGTGATCAGAAACTCTTTGAAACACTGGATTTTGTTCCTAGTGGGTTATATAAGTCTAACTTCTTCATCTTTTACATTCTGACTATAGTGACCTAGTTAGGGAAATAAAATGGTATTTTATGGAAGATATTAGATCTTTGTGTAATTATGATAGGTGGTGTCAGTTGCTGCTGCTGTTGCTGCTGTTAAATAAAAATAAGTTTTCAATGGCCTTAGAGGCTTCCAAAGCCCCTTTTGTGAAAGCTGAATGCCTCGGGTTAACACATTGCGCAACTGGTGCAGAGACCCAGCTGTGTGTGGCCTCTCCTCTGGATGCCTTGCTTCCCAGATCAGTTGCTTCTCACATGACTTTATTGAAATGACACTGTCCTTGGAGGTCTTTCTTAACCCGAGAGGACTAGGTACTCTTTATAATGCAAGCCCATCACTTTTTGGGCTTATTTCCCCCATTCCCAGAGGGTTAAATATATGGGTTTGAACTGGATTCTGCCTGACTTTCAACAATTTATTTCACCTTATCTATAAAGCCTGGGTTTACTTATCTAAAAAATACCTGTCAAGTCTGTGGTAATAATTACATGAGGTAAAGAATTTAAAATTATATTACAAAGCTATACAACTGGCCACCAAATGTATGAAACATTGTTCAACCTCATTAGTCATTAAGGAAATGCAAATCTGAACCAAAATGAGGTATCACTTTGCACCACCTAGAATGGCTAGGATTTTTTGGAAAATGTAAAATAACAAGTCTGGTGAGGGTGTGGAGAAATTAGAAACCTCATGCATTGCTGGAGGTAATGTAACTTGGAAACTGAAAAACAACTTGTTGGTTCCTCAATCAGTTAAATATCGAATTATGTATGACCTAGCAATTCCATTCCTGAGTGTATACCACAAATGATTGAAAACAGGCGCCCAAATGAAAATGTGTGCATGAGTGTTCAGAGGAGTACTATTCACAATAGACAAAAGATAGAAGCAAACCAAGTGTTCACCAACTGACGGACATAAACAAAATGTGGTATATCTATAAAATGGGACATTATTCAGCCATAAAAAGGCATGAAGTACTGATACATGCTACAACATAGATGAACCTTGAAAACATCATGCTAAGTAAAGGAAGTAAGAAACCCAGAAAGCCACATATTGTTTGATTTGATTCATATGAAATATCCAGAATAAGCAAATCCATTGAGACAAAATGCCAATTAGTAGTTGCCAGAGGATAGGGAGAAAGAGAAGTGTAATGGGCATGGGGTTTCCTTTTGGATGGATGAAAATGTTCTGTAACTAGATAGTGGTGATGGTTGTACAACACTGTGAATATACCAAATAACACTAATGGTAAATTTTATGTTAATGTGTGTTTTACCACAATAAAATATGCTTTTACAGAGTGAGCATTCAATACACATCAGTTATCATTACTAAAAAAAAAAATATGCTCTCAGAACAATATTATCATCCATTGGGTTTTAGTCCATCATTGTCTAATTGATACATTTCTTATCTCTCCAGCTACACTCTCTGCTCCTTCAGTTTTCAACAGGACCTCATTACTTCTTGCCAAGCCATCCCTGTATGTAGACAGAACTGCCTGTGTGATTTGATTTGTGAAATGTGGAACATCTTATCTTCCCCAGAGTCTTTGTCGCATGGGCCCACTCTGAGCTCTGAAATTCCAGCATGAGAAGGACTCCATTGTGTCAGGCATGGTGTCACTACAGTGCTCCTCTTGAAATGCAAGCTTATTCCCTGAAAGAGTTAAGAACATGCACACACTGACCAGAAAATTTAACACCTTAGCATTAATCAAGCCAGTCACCAAAAAACTACCTGAGGAAATGGGAGCTTGCCCAGGAGACTTCTAGTGGGGATGACTGAGGTGACAGTTTGTCTGTTAAGGTAAACTCCAGTGAGTGATTCTGAACCACCAGGGCAGTGGGGATAACAGTACTCTAGACCAGGGATCCCTAATTCCTGGGCGGTGGAAAGCTACTGGTCCCTGTGAGTTGCAGGCCAGTAAACATTACCGCCTGAGCTCTGCCTCCTGTCAGATCAGTGGGCGTTAGATTCTCAGAGGAGGGCAAACCCTGTTGTGAATTGCTGCATGTGAGGAATCTAGGTTCCGTGCTCCTTATGAGACTCTAATGATAAATGGAATGCATTTGAATCATCCCCAAACCATGGGGACCGCTGCTCTAGAGGAGGACAACTGAAAGAGTGAGAAGGTTTTAGACACAAACATTCCCTATTTGAGAATCTTACCAAGATCTTGTGTTGTTCCCAAAGCAGTTATGTCTACCTCAATATAGTGGGCATGCAATATGACAATCTGTATACTTCTTTTGAATGAAGAAATAAATGGCTGACTGATGTCTGGAATAGGCTATAAAACACTCCCTTTTGTACCCCTCTCTCCTATTACCACTATAACTAAAATAATATTAACAGTAGTTGACATTTGTAGAGTTTACCATGAGCTAAGCACTTTCCCCATTATCCACAGTTTAGCTTTCTGTGGTTTCAATGGTTTTCATGGTCAACTGCAGTCTGATGATATTAAATGGGAAATTTCAGAAATAAACAGTTCATAAGTTTTAAATTGCATGCAATTCTGAGTAGCAAATGAAATCTCACACCTTTCTGCTTTATCCCTTCTTTACCATAAGAAAAAGGGTGAGAACAGTACAATAAGATACTTTGAGGCCAGGCGCGGTGGCTTATGCATCTAATCCCAGCACTTTGGGAGGCCAAGGCGGGTGGATCACCTGAAGTCAGGCGTTCAAGACTAACCTGGCCAACATGGTGAAACCCTGTCTCTACTAATACAAAAAAAGGTAGCTGGGTGTGGTGGTGGGCACCTGTAGTCCCAGCTACTCAGGAGACTGAGGCAGGAGAATCGCTTGATCCCGGGAGGTGGAGATTGCAGTCAGCTGAGATAGCACCACTGCACTCCAGCCTGGGTGACAAGAGCAAAACTCCACCTCAAAAAAAAAAAAAAAAAAAAAAAAAAGGTATTTTGAGAGTGAGAGACCAACCACATCTACATAACTTTTATTACACTATATTGTTATAATTGTTCTGTTTCACTCTTGGTTATTGTTAGTAACCCCTTACTGTGCCTAATTTAGACATTAAACTTTATCATAGGTATGTATATATAGGAAACAACAGAATGTATATAGCGCTCCATACTACCCATGATTTCAGACATCCATGGAGGTCTTGGAATATGTTCCCCATGGATAAGGGGGACTCCAACATATATGATTTTATTTTTACTTTTTATTTGTTTTTTTGAGACAGAGTCTCACTTCATTGCCTAGACTGAAGTACAGTGGTGCGATCACTGCTCACTGTAGCCTCAATCTGCCGAACTCTAGCAATCCTCCCATCTCAGCCTCCTGAGTAGCTGGAACTACAGGTGTGTGCCACCATGTCTGGCTAATTTTAAAAGTTTTTGTAGAGACAACATCTCCCTATGTTGCCCAGGCTGGTCTAGAACTCCTGAAATCAAGGAATCCCCCTGTGTTGGCCCCTCAAAGTGCTGGGATTAAAGGCGTGAGCCACCATACCCGGCCTATTATGATTATTTTGTTCAGTCTGCCCATAATCTTATAAAATAATTACTGTTATTATGCCAATTTACACAAAAGGAAACTGAGACTTAGAAAAGTTAAGCAATTTACCCAAGCTGCCAAGCACAGACAGTTTGCCAACCCTAGTGGAACAGAATTTCAACCCATTCAGAACCTCCACGCCAACACTATACTGACTGCCCTAATGCCCTCTGACACCCTCAGTGGTAAGCATTGGCATGGGTTAAATGGGTCTAAGAAAATGAATCAGAGCCAACAGTAGCAAATAGCAAAGTGAACACTTTTGATCGTCCTCTCTGCACCTGCATCACCCCATACTCCCCACCCAGCTTGGCAGCTACAGTTGTTAATTTAAGTGTAGCCCCTATGAGGAGAGCATATTAAGTGCTCATTCCAGTTTAGGTTTTCATTTTTTCTTCATGGAAAACAAAACTAAACTAAAAGGTATACTGAAATAGCTGATTAAAGAGTAAAACTTATGGTTGGCACAACTCTCATTGGTTGTTGAGTGATATTCACTGCAAGTGCTACGTTTGGCTTGTGTGAAGTATCTATATCCTATTTTATTTCAAGTATTTTATTTCAACATACATACGGAATGGCTTTTCATGAGTTGCAGAGTGTCTGCTATGCAATCTATGTCTCCTCAGTGACTTCTTAGGACAGTCTTATAAACAGCAACTTCAGACAATCCAAAAACTCTGGGTTAAATATTTTCTATCTTTGGGATTAATTACAGTATAAATTGGACCAGTCCTCCTTTTATCTGTGAAGATTTGTTTATCACATGTATGTAATTTCAAAGCAGTTGAAAGAAAAGTAAAAAGCTGGATGCAAAACATCTGGGTGCAATGTCATATAACCAAATAATGTGGATGATTTTTGGAATTTTTCACTTTCCATTCCAATGTTTGGGGATTATGTACAAAGTAATCTGCATATACATAATTTGGGAATACACATATAGACTGAGACTATTTTGCATGCATTTTTCTGTAGTTTTCTCCCCACTGGCTCAAAAGCTCTGTGTAACTTTCATCTGGAGTTGTCATTATTTCTATAAACTGTAGAATTTTACTTTCAGAGCTGAGGAATTGCTAGGCTATAGCTTTTCACCCAGTTAATTGTAAAACATGTATATCTTCCATGCTTGATGCTCTCTGGAGACACCAAAATAGGGATGTATCAGAATTGAAACCCAAGAATGTTGTGACCAGGAGCAACTGTCTTTTTCTTGCTTGAGCACAGTAGTGGAGTGATAGGGTGCACATTACAAACCTGACCATGCACATGTGGTGACGTGTTACTCCAAACACCCAACAATCCTCTGCTGCCCCACACACCCCTCACTACACACACAAACCCACATGCTGGCAAATGGCAAAATCAATCCAACCAGATGGATGAGTGACCTGAGAGTAGCTCAGACCGTATGATGCAATCAGAGATTTTACTTGATGGAGGTATTAATTACTTTGTGTTCAGACAAATACTATAATGTATGGATAGAGGAACTGTTATTTGGGATTGACTCTTGTTATAAAGAAGCATGAGGCATCAGGAAGCTGCTCTGGGTGGTAGCTTTAGGATCTACACCCTCAGCAAGGCTTCCTGAAAAAGATAATTAAAGGACTCTTAGTTTAGCTGAGTACATAATGTTTACATCTGGCAGATGTAATAAAAACAATCTCAGTCTCAAAATTTGTATTTTGGCTTCTGAGTTCTGTAGAAATCTATACAAAGTGTGTTAAATTTATGTGTCTGTTAGCTCAGTCTGCTGCTGAACTTCTTTAAATATTTATTTATTTATTTATTTATTTATTTATTTATTTGAGACAAGAGTCTTGCTCTCTCGCCAAGGCTGGAGTGCAGTAGCATGATCTTGGCTCATGCAACCTCTGCTTCTCAGACTCAAGCGATCCTCCCACCTCAGCCTCCCAAGTAGCTGGGGCCACAGGCACAAGCTACCACACCTGGACCATTTTTTGTATTTTTTATAGAGACATAGTCTTGCCATGTTGCCCAGGCTGGTCTCAAACTCCTGAGTTCAAAGTGATCTACTCATCTTGGCCTCTCAAAGTGCTGGGATTGCAGGTGTAAGCTACCACACCTGGCCTGAACTTTTCATATTTACAAAATAGGTAGCTATTTGTGACTCTGAAAAGCACCTAAAATAAAGACATAATTTGAGGGCATAGGAAATGTCCCAAACACCAGTTAAGGATTCAACCATCAAACACATAATTACTGAGTGACTGCTATGTTTTTAAGACCACTGTGCACTCTGGGGGATAAAGATGTTATTTCTTCCTTCAAGGAAAATACAGTCATGAGTAAAAATGCAAGACAGGGGCAGACGTTCCCTAAGCCTATTCAAGAGCCATGTCTCTCTTTCCCAACAAGATTCCAATTTTGTTTGGATAGCAATATACTCTGCCCCAAGTGATGAATTGTCTAAGCCAATCATGAAATCTCTCTTCTCCTTTCCCAGACATTCCTTTTTCTGGTCTCTCTAGCTAGGGATGACACAATTGCCATGGATACATTTTTATACCTAGGGACAATTATATGAAGATATAATGCCTGGAGCTACAGCAGCTATCTTGTGATGGTAAGTAAAAGTACCTTACCTGCTCTTTCACTTAGGTAAATGGATGAAAGTCCAACAGGCTGAGAATGGTGAAACCAAAGGGAAGAAAGACATTTTTAAACTGTTGATAAAACCTTGGAAAAATACAGTAAATATCCCTAGGGTTTAATCTTCCATAAATGTGGTATTCTATGATATGTGATAACTGAAGTTTTTCTAAACTGATATATATTCATAAACTAATTATCAATCATGCAATAGACAGTTTTAAAATGTGATTCTGAATATCAGAGAAAGAATGACAAAGACTGAAATATTTATAAAACACTTATCTCGAGCCAGGCATTATGCTTGATACTATTGAATATACATATTGCAAAAATACTAACCCTAGGAGGATATTTAAATTTAAATTAATCAAAATTAACTAAAATTTAAAATGCAGTTCATCCTTTGTACTAGCTACATTCCAAGTGTCACATGTAGCTAGTGACCACTGTAGCGGATGGAATAGATTATAGAACATTTTCATAATTACAGATAGTTCTATTGGACAATATTAGTCTGTAGATTCAGGGGATTATATTTTATAGGGTAAGAACATGCTACATTTTCTATCTACAGATCTCAATGTCTCTATGTAATGCCAGAATAATCTGATAATTTGTTCTTTTGCTTGTGTCATTAATTTAAATTTCTAAGTAATTGAATTACTATTAGATGTAGTTAGGGCAATTTTCCACTATTTTAAGATGTCCCTGGCAAGTATGAATGTCTATCAAGTTGCTATTACCTTGTCATAATATTTTATTCATATTTAAGGGTCCAGATTCCCTGTGTACTCCTTGAATATCAAGCCTCAGTTTATAATATGACATAAAAGGAGAATATGAGTGTTCACCAGGAAACCAAAATTTGGTGTTCATGCTTTTGTCTGACTTGAGTATCTAAGTACACTGTAGAGGTAACATGCCTGCATATAAATAGAACACATTCTCTGTCTTAGTACATGCCTAAGAGTCAGTGTCAACTAGACTATAGACAAAGAGACATGTGGTGCAGATAAAATTAACAAGAGCATTAAATAAATAATTGAAACATCTTAGACTAAACAACCAAGCAAAGTAAATCAATAAACCCTAAATTGGCAGGATATTCTTGGCAATCTTAAGTCCAATCAATGTTTGCTGATTACCAGTATTCTTGATGCAATTAAAACACTGTAGCATGCATATGTTGTACTCTAATTTTTATAGGAATGCATGTTTTTCTAGCAAAGGATGATTATTTAATGTAATGCTTGGATTATGCAAAATTGCAATATGCAACCCTGATACTTTTGCTGTATATTGCTCTTCTATTATAATCATCTGTGTGTTTATATATTTTCTGTCTTTATGATGTTTCTCTCCAAAGATATGAAAGAGAAATACATAAGAAGCCTGGTTATAAATATTCATGTTTCATTTTCCGAGTTCTATGACTATACCTTTCCCCTTTACATACACACACTCACATACATGCATATATTCACATATGTACATACGTCCTGGAGTTACAGCTGGGAAGAAAACCTCCAGACAAATGCACTTACAATGTAACAGCATCCTTTCACACTTCCTCATGTACAGACCAGAGAAAACTATCAGCATTTCTGTTTTCTTCAGAACTTAATGAGTATTATTGAGTGGTGACTGTGGGAAGATATTTTCCATCCTCCTTCTCTTATCTCCCTATCTTTCAGGATGCTCAGAAAAAGAATGTTATGCTTATTTTTCAGTTTAAAAATCATCCAGTATTTCCCGTGAGTCATCAGCTGGAGGTGTAATGTGATTCCATCTTATGGCTAAGTAAACACAGAGATCTGATTTCAGGCTAGGGACAAATTTCAAAGCACAAATATAAATCTCATAGTTAATCTTTTTTTTTCATCTTCTGAGCAATCCTGCCAGGCATACTTCTTACTTAGGCATGTGATTTCCTGATTTTCATCACCTTTTTCATTATTGTTGTTGTTAAAAGCCTGACATTTATTTCTTGAATTTTTTTCAACTTTGGAAATCTTTATAATTAATTTTTCAAATTAATTTTAATTAGTTGTGTTTGGATAATCCGTGAGGATGTTTCAGAACAAAGCATCAAGATATAGCCTGAGAAAAAGTTTAATATGAATAAAAACGAGGCAAACTATAAGACATACAAATAAATTTATTTTTCTAACTATGTGAGTGTATGGCTGAGAGACAGATGAATAAAAACAGGGTACAAGGGCAGGTAGGGATGGTTGAAATGTCCTTTACATCTTCTAATCACATGAGGATTTATCTCATTACTACATATCTTTCACTCCTGAAGAAGTACATGCAACTCCTAACCTACAGCCACAAGGAAGCAAGAACACTAAAGAAGAAAAACATCTATTTGGTCATTTGGCCATTTGGCCATTTGGCCAATTTGGGAACGTTTATGTGAAAGAAAGGAAAGAATGAGACAAATTTGAAGGCAAGTGGGGATGGCAATGTGTATATCTTAGAGGACAGTGGGTGAGCTGGAGCAGGTTTCTTACTCCAAATCTTCCCATCTCCATGACCAGATATGGAGTCAGCTCTGCTCAAGTTAAATCATCAACTCAGTTTAAGACCAATGATAAGCCACTTGGCCTCTCTCAGGACTGCAAATCCCCTTGCCTCATAAATATGGGATTTGAAGGCCCACGGAACTTTAGGGTTCATCAATAGATAAAGTAAGAAGGATAAATGGCTTCCTGTGATGACCATGAGATCCAAAACAGTAACAATCATTTTACCTAAGGGCTAGAAGAGGAAGAAACTTTCCAGACTGCATCCTGATGTAAATGTGTGTGTGTGTGTGTGTGTGTGTGTGTGTGTGTGTGTGTATATGCACATTTTATGCAGAGTCTTGCTCTATTGCCTAGGCTAGAGTGTAGTGGTGTGATCTCAGCTCATTGCAACCTCTGTCTCTCAGGTTCAAGTGATTCTCCTTCCTCGGCCTCCCAAGTAGCTGGAACCACAGGTGCATGCCACCACGTCAGACTAATGTTTGTATTTTTAGTACAGACGGGGTTTCACCATGTTGGCCCAGCTGGTCTTGAACTCCTGGCCTCAAGTAACCCACCCTCCTCAGCCTCCCAAAGTGCTGGGATTACAGGTATGAGCCATGGCACCCGGTCCTGATATCTTCAATAAGGGATACACTCAGTGTATTTTGCTTCTGGCATACATCTTCCTGCTAACTCCTCCTCCACTGTTCTGTACAAGACACCATGTGTTTAATCATCCAGAGCAGCTTGAAACAGGGAGTCTAGGCATTGCTTCTGTGAAGCCCTCACATAAACTAACATGATAAAAAAGTTTAATTGTTGGATAATTTGATCTTTTATTTTCTTATTTCCAAGAGTAGATGATGTTTGAATGTAAAAATTTATAGAAAAAATAGTCCCTATTAGTGGAAAGTAGCACAGAGGAGAAGTGTAGCATATGTTCCTGGATGTCCCATCACCAGCACCTGCACCAAGGGCTTTCTCTTGCTATTGGAGCTCACTCTGCCCTCCATATGGCAGATTTGACAAATGGTGGCATTGTTGCCCCTCACCAGAGCAGCCCTCATGCAATGCCTGAAGGAATGGGCTGATGGGAGTTAGTGTGTAAATGTCCCAGCTCCCTCGCTCTTCTGAGGAACATGGTATATACTGGCTACCAGGATTTGCCCAGTGGGATTAGGCCCCACTCACACATGGTGATAGCAGACTTCATACCACATCCTTTGTTGCTGCCCTCCCTCCTTGTCTCATTTCCTCACTCCTCCGCCCAAACAAACTGGTTGCACTTGAATCCTCATCTCAGGGTCTGTGTCTGCAGGAGGCCAAACTAAGATAGGAGATCATCAGCAATTTGGCTTATTATATATTAGTTTTAGTTCAATTTAAAGGGAATTAAAAGGAAACTTTTTTTCTTTTTGAGACAGGGCCTCCCTCTGTTGTCTGGGATGTGCAATGGTGCAATTATGGCTCACCGCAACTTCGACCTCCCAGACTCAGGTTCTCCTACCTCAGCCCTTGAGTAGTTGGGACTATGGGTGCCTGCCACCTTACCTGGCTAATTTATATATTTTTTCGTAGAGAAGGGGTTTTGCCATATGCCCAGGCTGATCTCAAACTCCAGGGCTCAAGCAATCCACCAACCTCCGCCTTCTGAAGTGTTTGGGAGGATTACAGGGGTGAGCCATCATGTCCAGCCTAAAAGGAAACCTTTTAACGATAGCTTGTGGCAGGTGCTCCTAGTCACTTTAAAATCTCATAAATCCTTTAGAAACCTTCTAAATTTAGGTACTACATAGAATTTGCCTATTTAGATTTTCTGTAACAGTAGAAAATAAATACTTTCTATTTTTTTCATTTTCAACAATGAGCTAAATTTCAAAATAGACAAAACCATAGCTTATTAAAGTTTTTAACTTATTTGTAAAGCGGTATACAAACTGAGATTGCTTAGGAGACAAAAATGATAAATTCCTAAGTATGTCAGTATTTTACATTGTTTTCAGTTATAGTTCCTTTATGCTTCAGTTTCCTTTATTAAAGTTGAAGTGATTGTAATAGTTATACCTACTTTTATGAATTTTGAGGGCTTTATTGGTATTTTAATAATACAACTAATTCATCTTATTCTGTCTATATAATAATAAAATCACCTAAAATAGATTAAAATGCACCATAGTATATCAGCATAGAATAAGAATGAAAGTTTATTCATTAAGATGTGAAGTCTGAAGTCAGATTGCCTGGGTTCATATCCTGGTTCTGAAACTTTCAGACTGTGTAACCTTGGGCAAATTGCTTAACTTCTCTGTGCCTTACTTTCCTCATCTGTCATATTAGCATAATAATCATTCCTAATTCATAGACTTTCTGTGTGGATCAATGAAATAGTAACTGTGTATAGCACTTAAAGGTGTCTGGCACATCTTAAGAACTCAATAGAGGGTAGCTATTACTTTCATTGTTTTTATGTCCAGTTTGGGTTATGCAGTATCAATATCCAGTTCTTTTCAGAAGCATTTTTCTTTTTCAGGGCTGGGTTATTTCCCGAGAAAATATGAACAACCATGGATCAGACACTTTTGTTTGGATGTAACTACGTTTCTGTGAGTAAATTAGGGGCTTCCCAACCTTTTCATTTTGCCCCCCACCATTGATGGAAGATTTAACTAAGAAATGAAACAGCATCATATTATTGAAGCACAAGAACTCTTCCTGAAATTGAACACTTTCCTGACTTTCAGCAACAGTGGGTTGCTAATGATAAGGGCAGAGAATAATTTAGTTATCCTCTCCCTCCCATCTTCTTGTCTTGGCAGTGACATGGCAACTGGGTAATCACCATCGGTCCTCCATTCCCTTCCCCTCTTCTTCTCTTCTTTCTTCTCTGCCTTGCTATTGTTTTATACTTTATTACTCATTATATAATGTGTTGTCTTTCAAACCTGTATCCCTGTTGTGAGTCATTAATTGACTTAATTTGAGTGTGTTTTTAAATTTTGTAATTCTTTGGATGGCAGATGGTAATGTTTGACAGATTTTCTCATCTTAATGAAGGACCAAACAATTGGAGCATTGTGCATGTGTCATTATTTTCATAAATCTTAGTGATTTTCTCCTTATTTCCCCATGTTTTAAGATTTCCTGAAAGTTTAAAAGGTATTAAGCTTGCAAAGTCAATTTTTTTAAAAAAGGATGAAAATGATCTATTTCTTTGCAAGAAATTTTTTCTTTGCAAGAATTTTTCTCAACATTCTAGAAAATATTATTTAATCTGCACATGTTTACTGAATATCAATTGTATAATCAGCACTATCTAGGAGTCAAAGAAAGAAGAGAAGGAGGAGAGGGAGAAGGAGAAGAGGGGCAGGAAGGGAGAGGAGGATACATTTCTAAGCCTTCATAAACTTATATAGTATTTTAGGAGATGACCTAATCAGAGACCAATAAATAATTAGGTAGTTACAAATGGCATAGTACACATGGGGTAAATTGGGGGAATGAGGATGAAGCAGGTTTTGAACATCTGATTTTTAAGGTGGTGATGAGACATTGAAGAGGCCTGTTCTTCAAATGGATGGGAAAATGAAATTGGAGCAATCCAAAAAAGTTAAGATGAGAATTAGAGATTTAGAAATCATCCAGGTAGAGATCACAACTACAGCCATGAGAGCTGAGAGTTCTCTCTAGAGTTCACAGGACGATGAGTATAGAAGGCAGAGAAAAGAACTATAGGGATCCATATAAGGTGGGAGGTGAAAGAGAAAGACAAGCCAGGAAAGAGTAAAGAAGGAAGGCTGCAAGGCTACAAGGCAAATAGGGAACTAAGGAGTCACCAGAAAACAAAAGGAAGGAGGAGTTTCAAGGAGCATGTGATCAATGACCTAATATGTGATAAGACCAAGTTGGACCAGAATTGAGGAAAAGCAGTTGAATGTCAATGCATTCAAGAGAGCAATTTCAATGTCGTCAGAATGTAGGGAGTGGAAGCAGAGAAGTGACTTGAGTTTGAGTGAAGAGAAACAATGAAAAGAAATGAGAAGCAAGAATTTTAGATGACGCTAATGAAGCTTATACTTCAGGGCCTTTCACTTACACAGACTCCTTTCAAGGCCCTGGGCAGGACCCTGACCATATATTCATGCAGTCGTATGTTTTGTACACTTTACAATAGCAAGGTATTTTAACTGCAGTTGGCAGTAAGACAGTAAGTAAATTTTCTCTTTACTGTAACTTTTCCTTTTTAGTATGAGGTGCTATGAAGGGACTGTTGAATTGAAGATATATTTTGTTTGTATTTAATGGTGTACAAAGTCACATCTGGGTATAAATTGCTGGCTGACCAGGTGTAAGAACAGTTTCTGACCAGGTGTAAGAACAGTTTATTCTGTCCAACATCAGGACAGGACGATATCAATAAAAAGTTGGTCCATTGTTACCAATTTAAAAGTTATTTAAAATTTTTCACTAGAGAAAACTTGAAACTCTTCCAAATCTTGAAATGTATAATTAAATAAATTTGATAAATAATCTTCTAAAATTGGCAACAATTCTAAAATTTAACCTGCCATTATCAATAACCAGTTATGATCCTGAAAAATAATGTGCAGACTAGACGTATTAAAAACCAAAATTCAATGAACCATGCTGGGAAAAAAGTCTGATTTTTTTTCAATATAGAAAAATGCTCTTACAAAATTGCTGACAGATGAAGTGATCAAAATGTATGATGTTTCATTTTTTAATCAGCTTTTTAAAAATGTGTAATTTGTTATGATTTTCTCCACTAAATGTATATTTTTAAAACTAATTTTGTATTCTTAAGCTTTACACCACCAAAAACGAGAATATACTCATGATGTGCCCAGGTTTTATTGTTTTGTTATTTTGAGGGTAGAAGGGAGATTTGAAAGGAAGAAACAGCCACCATACCCCTACCTACTAAGTGTGGCAAGCATTATTTTCTGATTTCATCCTCAGAACACCATTTAAATTAAATTTATTATACTTGTATAAATGATGGAACTGAGGCTCAGTTTCCAAGATCACGCTGCAAGCAAGTAGTGGAGCTGGATTTGAAGGCAGACCTGTCAAATTTCAGAGTCTGTGCCCTCTCTATCACAATACATGGTAAGGTGGAAAGAGACTGATAACTAGAACAAGATGAGGAATGTTAAGGACATGAAATATAGTGTTTCAAGGTAATAATTATTTGCAGGAAAATTTATATTAATTTTATTTCTTTTTTTTTGACAAATTTTTCTAACAGACTATTCCCATATAAATGCTCAGATTTCTCACTGCATCTTAAAAACAACAATGCTATGCCTATAATATTGAAATATTCAGTATTTCTGGCCACATATTGCAGTTCATTTACTGGTGTACAATAAAATACAACACTGCACCTATGAAAACAAGAATATGGATTGTTATTTAAAAACCTTAAAGAAATAAATAATAAAATGTGTTTATAAAGTCATAAGGCCTATGTCAAAACTGGAAAACTAGTTGAATATCTTTCATTAAAGCAAATCTTTGTCCATAGTCAATATGAAGTTTGCTAATGTGGACTTTCTGGCTGTTTCCCACTTTTACTCTGCAAGCATCTGTCGATTCTCTGTGGCAAGATGTCCATTGGCTGACTCCCATGTTCTTATGTAACAGGAAGAAAACAACTCAAGCAAATTCATGCTCTTCTAGAATGAGATTCCTTGATGTGTATAAATATATTCCCTCCAAGGTCTTTCATTGTATTATATGCTTCTGCCTCTAGAAAGGTGCTTTTAGCACTTTATGTATCTGATACTAGAATATTTCATGAAAGTGGATGTGATTATTCTTTCTGAGTTCTTCAACATTTTCAGAAGAGAACAAGTTTTAAAATCTGATTATATTTCATTGTTTTAGCCAGATCAAATGTCAGCCAGAATGCCATAGTGTGATATTTCTATGTTTTTATTTTTTTTGAAACAGGTGTCATTCTGTTGCCCAGGCTTAACTGCAGTGGTGTAATCATAGCTCACTGCAGCCTTGAATTCCTGGGCTCAAGGGATCCTCCCACCTCAGCCTCCTGAGTAGCTGCGACTACAGGTGCGCAACACCAGACCCGGCTAATTTTTTTTAACTTTTGTAGAGATGGGGTCTTGCTATGTTGCCCAGGCTGGTCTTGAACTCCTGGGCTCAAGAGATCCTCCCATCTTGGCCTTCCAAAGTGCTGAGATTACAGGCGTGAGCCATGGTGCCCAGCCTTAGTGTGACATTTCTGACTGTGAATTTATTTATAGAGTCTGAACATATCAAGATGATGGGAAATAACCTATGACAGGTAAATTTATAGGAGGTAATTGTTACTGGATTGGGATCAACTTTTTTCCCCTGAGATGGACTATATGTGAATTTATGGGGAAGTGAATCCTCTTATAGTATTTATATATTTCCTGCACTAATCTATATAGTATCCATTTTTAGAATGAATTCATCAAGTTAGGATATTTTAACAGCTTTTAAAATGACTCGTTTCCAACAATCTTTTTACAAGATAGAGGTAATGACTGAATTACTGCTCTGAGACATTAGCTAAATATAGTGTCCATTTGTAGCTCATTAAATGCAGAAACTTGATCTGGGTCTCTATATGGCAAATTCTTCAATTGCTCTTGGCTTGTGCCTTAATGTAAAACTGTAACATAAATGATTAAAGCTTTTGTAGTAAGTTTACATTATATATCATGACTTCAGTACATTTGATTAGCATCAGGGACAAATACCTTACTAATCTTGGGTGAATAATATTTCAACATTTTGGTGATTTTTAAAAATTTGCTTTATGTATATATGAGAAACTAACAAGAATTGTATTAGGCTATAACAAAATACTTGGTTTGGCGTGAAGCCAAATATAGTTTTATTAGTGTTGTTTTCTTGTTTCTTAACTGACTTTGCTGTTGAATAGAATTTTGTTTAAATCTTGACTACATGTTGTCACTATATTGACGGAATCAACTGTTTAGTTTGGTAGTAGTTTATTAAGTTGTTTACCACAGAATTCATTTTGTGGAATTAGGGACATTAATAAAACCAAAAAAAGAAGAAGTTTAGATCTTAAAATAATTACTTGACTCTAACCTTGGCATTTACATACTGCTCAGTACCTACTAAGCACTAACAGCTATTATTTTTTAAATGGCAGAAGGTGAATATATTATTTAACTACATTTACTTGATAATCATGGCAAGATAAAAGCAAAACAGAGAACCAATGGAATATGTGAATGAAATGGGGATTAATTTGTAGCGTAAATCATATACGCTATGATATTTAATTTTTCATCCTTTAAATGCTGACATAGTTACCACTGTATCCTGAGGAGGAGGCAGGAATCTGAAGAGGCAGACACAGGAACGTGGGCATTACTCAGGAGGACTGAGGAACCTACCAGAATGGGGAATTTAAAAATAGATCAGTTTCTCTTTCTCTTCAGATAATGTAGCACATAGGTTTAGTGGTGGGCAAAGTGATGGACTTAATCATTTCTCAAGGAAGCTCTCATGCCATTGATTCTTGCCTCAACTTTGTTTCATTTAGCAGAATATATTTCTGTATAAACTTTAAGTAACAACCGGAAATTATTATTCAGAATCCACACATTTTATTATGGCCTAATGTAAAACCTTAGGCATATAGAGATATTTAAAGTCATATATAAAAATCTTTATTATATTTTATATTAATATAGGTTTAATAATAATTATGAACATGTGAATAATGATTTCCCATGCATGCCAAACTGAAGGATATATACAGACTTTGATGAAGTCTATCTGTATCCAAATTTTCTTATCAAAAAGAAAAAGTGCCTATCATGCAATTAAGCATTCCTCTCTGTTATGAGTACTACCAGCCTTTCATAACTACTGAGTTCTAGTGATCCAAGAGAATGTAAACATTACAAACAAATGGGAATGCTCAAAGAACATTCTTCTATGATTCTTATTTGCCTGAATTATGTTACAAACAGCTAGTATTAACTAGTTAATACAACCTTCTCCTGAGGACAAGACTTTAATACAAATGTTAAAGTACCCTAAATTTCTCACAGATTTTCAGGGACCGTGAAAAATAGTGTTTCTACTTGTGAATAATGCAATGTCATAGTTAGCATCAACTAATGAACCAACCAATGAAGAAATGTTTGGCTAACCTCCTAGTCTTAGAGATGAAAAAGTGGAAGACCAGGCTGTTCATCGGCTTGCCCAGTCTCCAAGCTGACTGGTGAAAGCACACCAATCTAGAATCTGGATCTCTTAATTCTCAGTCCTCTCTGCTTTCAACATTGCACAGCCTCATATCTACATTGTCTATTGGATTTTCTTTTTTAAAAAATCACATACAAATGAAAATGTGCTATATTAAAGGAAAATGGACTAGAAATTTTCCGTGAAGACTATCTCTGGTCTCCAACATTATTGGCAGAATATGGCTATTTTCCACAGTGTTATGTTATCACCTTGATATGGTTTGGTTGTGTTCCTACCGAAATCTCACTTTGAGTTGTAATAATCCGCATGTGTCAAGGGCAAGGCCAGGTGGAGATAATTGAATCATGGGGGTGGTTTCCCCCATAGTGTTCCCATATTAGTGAATAAGTCTCACGAGATCTGATGGTTTGATAAGTGGGAGTTCCCCTGCACAAGCTCTCTTGCCTGCCACCATGTAAGATGTGACTTTGCTCCTCATTCGCTTCTGCCATGATTGTGAGGCCTCCTCACAATCATGAGGTGAGTCCATTAAACCTCTTTCCTTTGTAAATTACCCAGTCTCAGGTATGTCTTTATTAGCAGGGTGAGACAGACTAATACACACCTCATCCTATGAGTTCTATTTTAGGGGCCCAGCCCAGTGGCTCATGCCTCTAATCCCAGTTCTTTGGGAAGCTGAGGCAGGAGGATTTCTTGAGGCCTGGGAAACAAAGTGAGGCCCCATCTCTATAAAAAATTTAAAAATTAGTCCAGGGAAAGCAGAATGGTGGCACACACCTATAGTCCCAGCTACTTGGAAGGCTGAGGCAGTAGGACAGGAGTTTGAGCTTACAATGAGCTATGATCACACCACTGCACTCCAGCCTCGGTGATACAGTGAGATTCTGTCTCAAAAAAAAATTATATTTTGATTTTCCAATTAAATATAAAGATACACTTGTACTGGCTTGTCAGTAGTTACAATGCATGTAGTAGGCCAGGAAAAAATAATCATAGCATCTTGTATACTTTTAGGTATAAAACTCATGCTCTGTAAATATTTGATGATAATAATGTTTAACATCGATTTGAAACCTTTTCAAAGTAAACACAAAATAGTTATGTTGCATGATTTACTTCTCTCCTTCACACATCTGCTTAGGGTAGAAATCTATCTTCTGGATTGACTTAGGTGAAGTGCTCATTGGAGGCAATAGAAAGAACGAGATACCTCTACCTCCTTTCTGGATCTATGTTTCTTTTATTCAGAAGAGTTAACCAGTTTTTAAATGATACGTATTATGCCACAGTATATTTTTAGCTAATTTCTGCCTCTCCGATAATTCCCAAATCTTCAAAAATGATGGAAGGAGCTGGGAATAGGACAGTTTGTAATTCAAGTAGACCCCACTAGAGAGCACCATATGAACCAAAAAGTTAATTTAACAAGTTTTTTAGGTCTTACTAAGGATGGAATCATTCATCACAACCCTAATCATCAAGTAACAACTTCTAAACATGTAAGCAAATATGTGTGTAGAAAAATATTGACTTGAAAACATAAGAAAAAAAACACAGGATTTATGTTTACTGAATTTATACCTATTCTGCTCCATGTGACCTGGCTTCAGGGAACACTAATGTTACCTTTTGCAAAGATAAAAATCATTTAACATGTTTATGGCATGATAAACAAGCACAAATGTACTTATATGAATGTGACATACTACAGACTCTTATACTAAGGCTTTGATAGGCATCAATTTTATGTCCTGATGTAATGCAGGGGAGAGGAACGTTGGACGTTTCAGAACAAAGAGAAAACAAAATCATACACCAGAAAACCCTAGCATTGAAACAGAAATCATGGAAGACTAAAGTCAGCTGAAGACTAAGCACTAAAGCTTGGTTTCTGGATATAAATGGTCTTAAATGAAAAGATATATGCTTCCAGAGCCCTCAAGGAAAAAGGTAAGGAAAATAAGAGACCCATCTGGGAGGACTCTATAGGGATCATGATCTCAGGAGGAGCAGAGGCCATGGTGGCCCTGGAACGCGATGGCATGCTATGTACTCTTGGCAACCTGGTGTGTCTCTAAATGTTAATTTTTAAAAAAGAGTTGATGTGGGAGAACATACCAGAGTAGGAAAAGGAAAAGAGATGGTTTAACTTTTAAAGGAAGAAAATGGCTGCTACACAGCTAAAGCAAAGAAGTCTTTATACTGTTCATTCCTCTACAAAATCACTGAAATCCTTCTCAGGGGGCAAATCATACTCCTGAAAATCACTCCTCAGGAGAAGTAGAGTATGCTCAAGGCTCAGGAGGAAATAAAGATGAATTGAGAGAAATGACTCCCTGGCTACAAAACTCTGAGAAGTATTGGCAAAAACTGCTGATGATTCCATTAAAACTGCTTCTCCGGTTACATGGATTCAAAAACTGAATAGATCACAAAGGGAAAGAAAAATAAGGATTTATAAAGAGAATCAAAGAACATCAAAAGCACAGGCCATTCAAGCAGAAATTGTATGAATGCACAGCCATGTGCTCACCTGCAAGTTTAAATTAATTCTGATTTTAAAAATGATCTTTACATGGCTGAACCACAGAATTCACATGCTCAGAAGCAATGAGAAGTTATCAAATCTTTGTGTTTAGTTTTAAACCGGATACATCATTTTGCTGCAAGGGACCCAGAACCAGCCACGTATATAAGAAATGAATAACCCAGTTTAAATCCTGTAAAGCAGTAAAGCGAAGTACCACAACTGCTGAACAGGTGAATCCACCAGAAGAGTCTGGCACTATTGAAATCAAGATTATATTACGCAAGGAAAACATTCATTATCTGATAGTTAAAGGATATCTCTTTAGATGATAAGAAAAAGATAATTTAGACAGGAATCTTAACATAGTAATTGCACACTGTAAGGTAGGGGGTCCCCTTGTCAGGGTAGATGTCTTCAGATAAGGGGGAAAAGCAGCTTGAGAGACCTTTTGTTTAGGGACATCTGTAAAGAACCTCACAGTGGTGCACTCACAGAACGGGACTGAACATATTCAGTGTGCTGTGAAAAACCATGAAATTTAGAATCACAAAGTAATTTGGGGAATCATGCTGAACTATGTTACTTGGGCCTGTATTTTCACAGAATGATTCACTTGTAGAAACTTACTGCATGTTTTATCCATAGGAATACATGTATGATAGCAATTTATAATAATTTAAGTTGAATAGACATATATGTCTCAAGAGCTCTGGGACAAGTTGGAAATTGGAGTGGTTTGTTTTCATTTAAAACTCAGGAAAAAAACTTCAAAATGTATTAAGTATTTTGTTTTACGTCAACACTTCTCTCGTCTTAGTCATTTTTCTTTTGCTTTCTTTGCCTGCCTTAATTTCTCAGTTAAAATTCTTTATATAAAAATTGGACTTAATATGAGGCTATTGAAAGCATGCTTTAAAACAACTATATCAGATGATTCAAAATGACTGAACGTACAAGATTAAAGAGATGTCAGATCATTCTATGAAAAGAAAAGGGTAAAGGAAAATCACTTGAAAATGATTCTGTTAAACATATCCACAACATATTGTTGCATGAAAAAAGGCAAACTTCCAATGGTTTGTACAGTTTGACTTCATTTTAAAGATAGATAGATAACATGCATTACACAGGTCCACAGTGTATAGACACCACAAAATTATTTTATATTAACAATACTTATATGTGAGTAGTATATTTGAGATTCTGATTTCTTCCTTTTATTTATTTGCATTTTTCTAATTTTCTACAATTACAGTGCATTAATTTGAAATAAAATGATAAAAAAACGTATTCAAAAATAAAATGACTCATTTTTGTATAAATGCCCCCGGCATGGTTCAGAATGTCAGAACTGATAACTCAGAGGAATCTAACTACTGTATTTGGGGCCTTTGTTTTCTTTTTTTCTTAGTGAGTCATGGTAGTTTACTCAGATAGAAATAGGGCAGAAGGTGAAGGGCAGGCATTTTGCTGGTGGAACTCATCACTTTAGGCTCTTTCTTCACCCCAGCCAGATTCTCAGGCACGCCAAACCTGTTTGTCTCCTATCACATGATTTATTTGGTACAGACCCTGCTGTGCAGCCAGACTTTGCTCTACCTGTGCCTGATTAATCTTGAACCCTCTAAGACAATACTACAATAGGCAATTGCAACTGTAAGACCCGGACGGAAGTTTAGGGATTTAGTCAAATCCCACCAGGAGAGGGATGAGGTAGATAGTATTGACTCAGGAGCTGGGAGCAGTGAAAGAGTTAGGTCATGAAGAGGCATGGAGAATAAGAAAGAAGCCCAGGTACCCAGGAGGTATTACTGCTATCATCCTTCTTGATGTTGTATGAATTTATATACAGTTTTGAGGGGGGGCTAATTAACCCTAAAGAGGATCTTTCTAAATACTTAGCAATTTATAAATGTACTAAAAAGACATCAGTATTTTGTACCCATGTCAAATGACCCTTGATAAGGCTGTCTCACTATTACTTTTCCTAGAAAGCTAGCTTTCATCATAGCAGAAAAGACCTCACCATGCACGCTTTGCTGGGTCACCAACAGGCAGCATCTGGTTTATGGCTTCAGAGGTAAGCAGCGGCCCAAAGACAGTGAAAAAAAAAATCAGTATGTTTGAAAACATTTCAAATTAATATTAAAATAAATTCAAGGAAACGCCATTAGAAAAGCCAGACCTTTGCTGAACTCCTTGCATTTATTTTATAGTTTAATATTGTTTTTATTTTAAATAGCAAATGGGAGGAAGGGCAATATAATCTCAGTGTTTAGAGCACTAAAGATCCAAATCTGCATACATGAAACAGATCACTTGCCCTGTGATATGATGTTACAATGATCCATATACTCCTATTTGCACACACAAACACACACACACTCGAGAATTTCTTGCAATAAAATTTTATCCATTTACTTTAAGGATTTGGTCCTTATAAAAATGCAAATACTTGTTAGAATGGGTAATATAATAAAGACTTGAGGCCGGGCGAGGTGGTTCACGCCTGTAATCCTAGCACTTTGGGAGACCGAGGCGGGCGAATCATTAGGTCAGGAGATCCAGACCATTCTGGCTAACACGGCGAAACCCCCTCTCTACTAAAAATACAAAAAAAATTAGCCGGGCGTGGTGGCGGGCGCCTGTAGTCCCAGCTACTCCGGGGGTTGAGGCAGGAGAATGGCGTGAATCTGGGAGGCGGAGCTTGCAGTGAGCCAAGATTGCGCCCCTGCACTCTAGCCTGGGAGACAGAGAGAGACTCCACCTCAAAATAATAATATAATAATAATAATAATAATAATAATAATAAAAATAAAGCGTTGGTAGTGAGAAGGGAAGATGAGGATGCTGGAAAAGCAGCAGAGGAAGAAGGGAATGGGGGCCTCAAAGACAAATGAGACCCTCTTCATGATTTGCCTGTGACCAATACTGGATCTTTAGAATAAGCTTTATACTTTCTGCAATTCTTTTGCAAAGAAATGTGAAAATAATTCTGGTGGTTTCCCTATGACTTTTAGGAGCTGGTCCCAAAATAATCTTCTTTCATAAAGAAGTAAAGCGGATAATAATAGTCAGGTAGTAAGCAGTTTTTTGCTGTATGCAGACACTCTTACCAGGATGTCCTATTTTATAACTCATCCAGGACAATATGTGTGTGTGTGTGTGTGTGTGTGTGTGTGTGTGTGTGTGTAAGCTAAGAAATGAGAATATCTTAAGAATGATGGGAAGTTGGAGAAATAATTGAAATTCAGCGTTTTTATATTCAGTGTCTTAATAAAAACTAAGGTTTGTGTAAGTAAAGACATTGCAGATTTTTTTCTAATTTTAAGATTAAATTAATTTCATATATATCAATTCATTACTTAAAAGTTCACGTGTATGTATAATTTAGAGAGCTTTAAACTTCTCTATTAATGTATTAGCTCAAATTAAGGAGTTATAGTATATCTTGGCCACATGCAATAAATATTAATTGTCACTGTATCAGTAAAGAGTCTTGAATTTAAACTAGCTTTATGAAATTCAGAAAAGACATTCAACTTTAAAAAGCATTGAGCGTTATTGTAGAATAACTAGTAGTGACTGTCAGATACAGTCGCGGACTGTTTGTGAAGAAAATTGATTCCTCTAAATACTCGCCTTTATTTTAAAATTTAAGTATGGGGATTACACAGTATATTTTCCATGTGTTCAAGTGATCCAAATTTTATAGTTATGAAAGTAAACATGTACTAATTACTCAACAAAAATAGACTTCCTTATGTCTCATCTCTCAAATCTTTTCCACATACCAATTTTAACTCTAATACATCTTCTGTGAATATTCTTTTTTTAAAAAAATTCAACTTTTATTTTAGATACAGGTGGTATGTGTGCAGATTTGTTGCATGGGAATATTGCATGATGCTGAAGTTTGGAGTACAGATCCCATCACCCAGTCAGTGAGCATAGTACCCAACAAGTAGTTCTTAAACACCTCCCCTGAACCCTCTAATAGTCCATAGTGACTATTGTTCTCATATTTATGTCTATGAGTGCTCAATGCTTAGCTCCCATTTATAAGTAAGAACATGAGGTATTTTAGTTTTCTGTTTCTGCATTAATTTGCTTGGGATTATGGCCTCCATCTCCCTCCATGTTGCTACAAAGGACATGATTTTGTCATTTTTTTATGCCTGTATAGTATTCCATTGTGTATATGTACCACACTTTGATGGACACCTGGGTTGATTCCCTGTCTTTGCTATCGTGAATAGTGCAGCAATTAGCATATGAGTGCAGGTGTCTTTTTGGTAGAATGATTTATTTTCTTTTGGGTATATACCCCGTAATGGGATTGCAGGGTCAAATGATAGTTCTAAATTATTTGAGATATCTCCAGACTGCTTTCCACAGTGGCTGGATTAATTTACATTCCCACAACAGGATATAAGCATTCCCTTTTCTTCACAGCCTCTGATTGGTATGAGATGGTATCTCATTGTGGTTTTGATTTCCATTTCTCTAATGATTAGTGATGCTGGGCATTTTTTCATGTGTGTTGGCTACTTGTATATCTTCTTTTGAGAAGTGTCTGTTCATGTCCTTTGCCCACTTTTTAATGGGGTTATTATTATTATGATTGCTTGTTTATTTATTTAAGTTCCCTATAGATTCTGGATATTGGTCCTTTGTTGGATGCATAGTTTGCGAATATCTTCTCCCATTCTGTAGGTTATCTGTTTGCTTTGTTGATAGTTCCTTTGGCTGTGCAGAAGCTCTTCAGTTTAAGTAGGTTCCACTTGTCTATTTTTGGTTTTGTTGCATTTTCTTTTAGGAAGTTAGCCAAAACTTCTTTGCCAAGGCTGATGTCAAGAAGAATTTTTCCTACGTTGTCTTCCAGGATTTTCATACTTTGAAGTATTAAATCTTTAATCCATTTTGAGTTAATTTTTATATCTGATGAAAGGTAGGGATCCAGCTTCAGTCTTCTGCATATGGCTAGCCAGTTATTCAGGCACCATTTACTGAATAGGGAGTCCTCTCCCCATTGCTTGTTTTTATTGGCCTTGTCAAAGATCAAATGGTCTCAGGTGTGTGGCTTTATTTCTAAGTTTTCTACTCTGTTCCATTTTTCTATGTGTCTGTTTTTGTACCAGTACCAAGTTGTTTTGGTTACTGTGGCATTATAGTATAGTTTGAAGTCAGGTAGTGTGATAGTCTTTATACAAATTATATATACCCTTCCATATACCCTTCAATTTGACAGTTACCATATTCCTCTAACCAGTGTCCCTTAAGAATTAAAATATGATTAAAAATACATACTCACAAGACTCATAAAGATTAATTGGGACCAAATAACCGGAAGAACCCAGTATAAACTCTTGAACATTATAGGGCCATGTCGATTTTTGCTCTGTAATAACCACCTCAACTTTTAGTGAGTTAAAGCAACACCATTTATTCAACTCATAGGTCTAAGGGTCAATAATTTGGGCTGAGCTCAACTGGGCCATTGTACCAGTCTCTGCAGGGGTTCCCTCGTGCTTCTGCAGCTGGCTGCTGAATCAGCTGAGATCTGGTGAGCTATCGGCTATGGTGGTTGGGTTCCTTTCCATATAGCCTCTCATCCCCCAACAGAGTAGCCTGGGCTCCTTTCTATAGCTGTCATAGGGTTCCAGAAGCCATAAACAGAAGCATGCTGAGCCTTTCAAGACAAAGCTCAAAACTCACTGGATGTTGCATCTGTTGCATTCTATTGACCAAAGCAAGTCACAAGATCAGCTCACATTTAACCTCTTGATGTGAGGAGGTGCAAAGAATTGTGGCAATTTTTTCAATCCAACATGGTCCTCACTTCATTTCCCTTCCTTTTCCTACATACCAGCGAAGTGTCTTCACTCTCAAATTTATGAATTAATTTGAAAAAATTATTTTCAATTTACTGTCTTTGAAATAGCACACACTTCTCCAAAGCAGACCTTTGTCTTCCTACATTTCTTCCTGTCCCTGAGGTTATATTTACATAGCACTTTACCAATTACAAAGTCCTTTCACCAAATGGATCACTTCATGTAATTCTCACAACAATCACAGGTAGACAAAGCAAGAATATTAATTTTCATTGCATGATAAGGAACAGTAACTCAAATAGGTTAACTTGGATACTGGAGTTCACTTGCATTTTCAAGAATCTTGTTAACCAGTTGTTAAATACAACTATTATTAAAAATTAAATTAAATTTTAGTGGGGGAAATCTCACAACTTCATGAAACAGTGTGATCTCAAATCCATGATTTTCACCTTCTCCTGACTTTCCAGCAATCTGCGACAATTTGACTGTTTTTCTTTCATCAAATTTACCTCTTGTTTTTCAGAGTGACTATTTCAAACCTATACCACTAAAAATTTGTGTATTATCGTACCCCTTCTGTTTTTCAATGGACAACTGGCCTCCCATTTCATGGTAAAATAGAAGTCACAAGATAGGAGAAAGCACCTTGTACCTTCCTGCCACCTCATCCCCAAGCTTCCCATTGTTCCTAAAGGTCATGTTCACCCTCCTAATTAGGATGATGGGAGAAGCATCTCTCCTCCTTCATAAAAGTAATGCCTCCACTTACAATCTAGATCCCATTTCCAAAAGTTTCTCCAGAGATTTAAGGCCACAAATTACCTACTTCCTCACCTGAGGTTTCAAGACGGTTGTTCTATACTGGGGCTTTTCCCATCAGCATTTAAAGGTGCTTAATTCTCTTCCCCCACCCTCTACCCCAAATTTGTTTTCTTTTTATGTCTGTCATCCTATCTCATTCTCACATCAGACTCTTCACAGACACAATTATGGGAAGAGTTGCTTGCAGTAGCTCTACACAGCCCAGGAGCACTCAGCACTCTGAAGTTTGGCAGTCTCAATATTTCCACTGAAACCCCCTGATTCACTGTTGCCGATGGACTTCTTGTGGCCAAATGCAGTGGGTACTTTTGTATCATACTCAAAAAAAGCCTCAGAAATATTAAATTGATAAAAACTTGAATCAGACAATTGTGTTACCCTCAGAAGCAGGAGTCCCCACATTGTTATTAAACTAAGTGGAATTCAGAGTAAAAGCTATAAAATGGGGAAAGGATAGTCATTTTATACTCATAAACTTTAAAATTAACAGACATTTGATGTGATAGATATGCTAATTACACTGATTTGATCACTATACATTGTATTCATGTATCAAAATATTCACTGTACTCCACACATACATACAATTATTATATGTCCATTAAAAATAATAAAAGCAGAAAATATTAACAGAGAAAAAAATAAATTTTATTCATTTATAGGTAAATAAATACATTTTAAAAGTGATATGCAAAACCCATCACTTCCTAGGTTCTTTTTTTGCTACATTTTACTATTATCTGGAGGTTATTGACATCTATTGTATCTACGTGGTAGAAATACCATAGAAGGGTATGTTACTTACTGCACATGCCTCACAACTCCACATTCAGTGATGCGATGTTGGTAGCTTGAAATTGGCTATGGTGGAAACATTTGGAAATCAGGATTTGATTTGTTGCTTTGTTGATTGTCTAGACTTTAAAAAGTGATGAAAAATGTTCACAAGGATTAAATTTAAAATGTTTTATGTCTACAGTTGTTACACTGTGAATAGCACAAAAAATCGAGAAAATGTTCTTTGGATGTTTAAATCTTATTATCTGATTTATCGAAGAAGTCACCTCACTAATGAACAAATAAAGTTCCAACATACATCTTTGATGCTTCACTTTTTCTTTCCCAGTAACATAAATAAAAATATCAATCAACATTCATGTCAGAACTACATGCAGGGAACCAGGTGCTAAACATCTCCAGCCTAAGTTGACAAAACTCATAGGATTAAAGTAGATACACAAAGTCAGACCCTGTGTCCCAGGCTTAGGATTCTTTTTCTCAAACCACTTGGTTTCTCCTCTCAAAGAGATGTGGGGCAGAGGGATAGGATTACAATAGTTGATCATAGAAAACCATCTATTCCTTTCTTTCGTTTCTTCATATCTCATTTATTCATTTACATCTGGAGGCTACCTGAGTGGATTTACATGCAAAAATTTTACATTTTTGTTTTTAGGAGAAAAACAATACTCATGCCCACTTTTCACATTGTATCTCTCAGCTGGGAGGTCAAATTAATACTAAGTCCATGGGCTTTAGAGGAGACCATATGTGTACTCTGTCACTCATTAGCTGCATGACCCTATGCTGTCCAAGCCTCTCTCTTCTCAACTATAAAATGAGAATTATAATAACAATGACGATAATTGCATGGACTTTTATCAGGTTTAAATAAAATAATGAATATAATTCACTTTGTATCATCCTTGGCACATACTGAACATTCAAAACATGTTAGAAATCATTAAATTACTCTTTTACTAACTTATAGGATGTGCTAGGAGGAAATAGGTAAGTGTGGCAGATGATGTTGCTTGATTGACCCAGTCCCATCTGTATTCCTTCTCTCTAGTTACTGTCCAGTGATTGGGGATTTCAATGCAACCCAATTAGGGCCAATGAAGTGAATACAAGGTTTTTGTAAAGGGATAGGCTTGACTTTTGCCACTCTCTCCCCTCTATTTCTGCTCTCAGGTGGCGAAGCTATGAGGCAGTAATCATGAGGATAGATGCTTGCATGCTAACGATGGCACTATGTGTAAGACAGAAAGAGCTTGGATCCTTGATAACACTGCTGAGCTATTAGAGGCCCTGCATTGCCAATCTCCAGACTTCTTCCTATGTGAGAAAAATGAACTCCAGTCTATTTAAGCCACTACAAGAGTGTTTTCTATTATTGATAGGGAAAATATTTTTAACTAATGAAATGTGTCAAAATTAGAGGTAGGGATCAGGGAGAAGGAAAGAGGGGAGGGACAGAGAGCAAAGGGTGGGGGAAGGAGACAGAGACAGAGAGCAAGACAGTTCATGAAAAACGGTAGTTCATTTAACTTATGAATAAGCGCCTTCCAATCATCAATACTATATATTTTCTTATCAATGATTGATTACATAGTCAAGAAGTTAATACAATGGCAGCAAATATCAAATAGAAAGTTCTATAATTCAAGAGATTTCCTGTGAATAAAAACAAATCCATTTTATTCCTAACCCTGAACACATTCAAGTATGAGAAAAATACATGACAGTAGACAGAAAATTAAATCTGAGGAAAGGTAACGTAAGAACAGAATGGACTATATAACAGTCAGAAGGAAATACTTTTTCATACATAAAATATGCTGTTCAAACCTCTCATAAGAGAAATATAAATTTCTATTACGTATAACTGAACTTCTAGTGAAATTCTTCTAATGAAGAATTCTTTGAACACAGGAAATATGAGCCATAACAGTTGATACAGTCTTGCCAAGAGTAGCTAATCTGGAGCAAGTTATCATTTTTAAAAACGGTGCTGAAAATGATAAGCAACATTCACTGCAATTAAGGAAAACATGTTATTCTGTTTCTTACCTAACATCCTTTATTAAAATTATAGAGAAAAAATAGTATTTAGCCATGCAGGACTTCTTCGGCAATACTCATTTTCTGCCTACAGTAATGTTTAGAAAAGCATTTTTCTTTTGTAAGTACTTAATGTTTGATGACTGTGAAAAAATTAAGGCTTCTGTAAGGCAGCATTGTCTTAGTTCATTCAGGCTGCTATAACAGCATACTATAGACTGGGTGGCTTATAAACAACAGAAATTTATTTCTCACAGCTTTGGAGGCTGGGAAGTCCAAGATCACGGCACCGACAGGTTCAGTGTCTGATGAGGACTGGCTTTCTGGTTCACAGACAGTGCCTACAATGTGTTCTAACACGGTGGAAGGTGGGAGGGGTCTCACTGAGGCCTCTTTTGCAAGGATACTAATCCCATTTATAAGGGCTCTGCTCCCATGACAGGTCCCACCTCACAATATCATCTCCTTTGGGAGTTAGGATTTCAATATATGAATTATAGGATGGTGGAGGTGGGGCACGAACACAAACATTTATACCACAACAAGCATCTTAAGCAGCTAATAGTACAATCAATTAAATGCTTTCTCTTTTCAAAGTATGACTGATTTTCTGTACAAAGAAAGGAAAACACCTGGAAGGTGCTCTGAACTGAATGGGGTTGAGAGGACGAGCTCTCAGGTGTCTGGCTCATTAGAGGGTATATGTTCCTGGGTAGCCCAGATGCAGTACTGAGTTAGAAGCTTCCAAAGGCACCAAACCATGAGGAGATAGTTTAGTCCTGACAAACCCCACTTCAGTTCACTGGATCCAGTGGGTTTCATACCTACTTGCCTTCGCCTAGCTCCAACATCTCTCCAGTCCTGCCTGTTTCCGTCTCCTGTTGTCTATGACATCAGCTCACCCAGTCCTTTCATTACTCTGTATTTGGTTGGTATCCTTTTTTCCATTCTTTCCCCTTGTCCGAATGATTTTCTGATTCTTTCCACATTTGATTTCCTTTTTTTCAGGCTTGTTAATCAGAATAGCTCCTCAGACCCCTCAGAATTACATTAGGCACCTTTTTCCTTCCACTGTCAATATTCCAGCTAGCAAGGGCTTGGCAATGGGCTTTCCTAAGTCCTCACTGTCTATCTATTTAATAACCTATGCTAGAATTAGGCCAGGCATGGATCTGCATTTCCGAAATCCACCCTTCAAAATTCAAATTTTAAAAATTGTGACATGGCCAGATGGGGTGGCTTATGCCTATAATCCCAGCACTTTGAGAGACTGAGGCAGGCAGATCACCTGAGGTCAGAAGTTCAAGACCAGCCTGGCCAACATAGTAAAACCCTGTCTCTACTGAAAATGCAAAACTTAGCTGGGCATGGTGCTTGGGTGTCTGTAATCCAAGCTAGTTGGGAGGCTGAGGCAGCCGAATCACTTGAACCCGGGAGGTGGAGGTTGCAGTGAGCCGGAATCATGCCACTGCACTCCAACCTGGACAAGGGCAAGACTCTGTCTCAAATTTAAAAAAAAAAAAAAGTGTCATTTTTCTACTTCTGGCACCTAAACTCTTTGCCATGAACTTCAAAGCTTATAGAGTGGAGATATCTCTAAAAATCTCAGGTATGATTCATGTGAACCTGGAGTTTTAACGATATTTAAAGAAGCAAATGATTTTCAATAATTGCTTCACTTAAGTTGGTCTTTTGTGCCCTCTTAACAATATTTACTTTATTATTCAATCCCAGTTTAGGTATCATCTTTCTTGATAGAAAAATGAAACAGACAGTTGAGCTTTGTCTTTTCTCTACCATCTGTTAATGTACAACCTGCCCCAAGCCTTGGCCATGTCTCTTTTTTGTTGTTCTTGTTCTGGACTTAGCTTAAGGAAAAGATCACTCAGAATCTTCTGAAAATATTGCTAGCATTTCTACAAGAGTCAGCACATCCTACACTTGTGTCTTTCTGATATTTTCCTTCTAAGTTTCTGTCACTGGCACATAAGGATCCTTGAAATTTTAAGTTTCCTTTTATCTATTATGTGTTTCCCTTGAAAACCTCTGTTGACTGAAATGGACACTGGGTAGAAGAAACAGCAGGAAGCACAAAAGAGGAATTGCTTTTCTACCTGGGTTATATGTCTGACAAGTCCCCGAGTTCACCTCTTGGGAACACTGTGTTTTCTATGTTCTTCTGTCTTTGATTTTTCTCTCTTCTCTTTTCACCCAAATGCCCTCCAGACTTTCAATCCTCAAAATTATAGATTTCCACATGTTTCTCTCTCCCTTTGTGTTCAATTTTCTTCATATGAGCCAGGAACATTCTTCCATTGCTTGATTTTTGCCTCAGGTGCCACTTTTCCACATTGGGTGATAATTACAAAATCACCTTTACCTTTAAGTACTAATACTTCAAATCCCCTTTCTCCATTTTTCATAATCATATAACATCCAAGGCAATACTCCTCCTCCTTCCTCCTCTTCCTCCTCCCTCCTCTTTCTCTCCCACCCTTCCTTTACCAAATGTTTGGGTGCTTGCTCCATGCCAAATACACAGGATACACATGAGACCAGGAACTTACAGTCTTAGGATCCTGTAGATTTTAATCTCACATGGAACCTTGATAGTATTTAATGTGCTTATTTATATAAACCTATAAATATTGATCAGTAAGTATTGTTTATTGAGTTCCTAGCATATGCATAAAACCAGGCTAGGAAGTAAAATAAAGTGAGGTGGCATAGTGAGGTTTGGTTTACAGAAAGAAAGTGGGCTTTGAGGTTAAGTCAGGCCTGGATTTAAAATCCTGCACCAGTACCTTCCAGTTAGCCTTAGGTGAGTTATCCCAATCTCCTCATCTATAAAAGGAAGGTTACAGACTTCTAGGTTGGTTATGAGAACTGTGTGTGTGTGTGTGCATGTGTGTGCGTGTGTGTATGTCTGTGTGTGATAATCTAATCTGGAAAAAGATTTTGGATATAGTATCCATAGGATTGACCAAAATATAGTCTATATCATGTCTATAAGAGAACAAATTCATTATTTTCTTCAAGCTACAAATCTTTCAATGAAATATTCTCCTTAAAATGATAAGCCATTTTATTTTCCAATAAATTAAGAGTTTCTCAATCTAATATCTCACAGGAATCATCACCTTTAAAGTTCAACTATTGTACCATTGCCTATCATATTGTTTTAACTAAGACAATTTTGCATAAAATAAATGATTGAGTTTATTTTTGGAAGTATTTAATGATGTGTTGCCTTTTTTACCTCATGGACAAGAATCACACATAGGAGAAAGTGGTACAATTGCAATATTGATTTAAAGCTTTTAGAGCTCCCTAAGCATCTTTATTAAAATCACTACACTTGAGTTAGTGGGGGAAGAAAAGTCTTTCTGGCATTATTATATTTTTCAGATTGGCATAAGACAGGATATTACCCTAGCCCTTCTTTTTTTTTTTTTAATGTGCACTTCATAATTGGGTCAGTTTTCAGAAAACAAAGCTGCTTTATTCTGTGGTCAGTTTTGCCTATCACCAAGCTCAACTCTGTATCTGCAACAGACACACATTCTCTGCATACATCTGCAGGCCCACAAAGAGATGCCACTGTTATCCATTGGTAGTAACATCCATTGACATGAACCGTCCTCCCATCTGTTCCTCCTGTGACCCAGTCTGCTTCTGGCTTCTTCCTCCGTCAATTGTGTGTGATCCCATTCCTGACCTTGAGTCTTGAGTTTCTGGTCCATACCTTGATTCCCCTTCAAAGACTCTGGCTTGCATTTATACAAACAGTTCTATTCACTTGGGGTTTTCTCAGTGGTAAAATCCATACCATTTAGGCATTTATTCACTCAATAAATTTTTATTAAACAGCTAATATGTATCAAGCACCCTGGCTTGAAATCTAGTTCTTCAATTTGTTCCTTGTTCTCTAAAAGAGAAACTTAGACAACACTTTTCCCACCCCCTTCCATCTGTGGTTAATATGATGACTTCTAACTGTCATTCAGTCACATCTGGCTCTTGAGCCAATACTGATCAGTAGGACAGGTAGCACTAATGCTGGACTGAATCTGCCACTGGCCTTTCTGTTACGGACCCAATATCTAGTGTACCTGAAATTAACCCACCACATTGCAGCCCTCTCTTACTTCCTGCTGTATTGCCCAATCCACAAAATAAGGTCTATGTTTTAGTTCTCCAACTAGCATCCTAGTCTCCCTCCCAGGCCTGCGATGTGCCTTAAGTCAGACTACTTTTGGGGGCCCTGACACACACAGATCCTGCCTGTATATGTCCGCCATCACTACCACAGCCAACTGTTCTGTGCACAGTCGCTCATATTCAGTCTTATCCTAAGCAGAACTAGATCATATGGCTGGTTTTGAGAATTGCTTGTTGATGGTCCCATCCACCATATTAGACCTTGTGTAACACCCTCTAGAACAAAAATGCACCACTTTGGGACTTTTTAGTGTGTTACAGTTCCATGAGATCTTTCCACTCTCCCATCCATTCCCCATTCTGTTGAGGTTTCCTTCTTGATCCTCACTTCAGCCATATTGCTCAGTTACAGTGTGCCCCAGGCCTGAGCTTGTCTGAGTTATGACACATGCCAATACTAAGATAATAATATTGCTTGTCATCCAAATCAGGGCAATTTTGAAAGTGAAATAGGATCCTATTAATAACTGAACCGAGGCAAGATGTATCAGCATGAACTGTCCCAGGCAAACCAGGTGACCCTAACCATAACAAACGTGATGGTAAAAATCCATATTCTGCTTGTATGAGCCTTTCTTTCAGTGCTAGAAATGGTCTTATGAGAAGCTCAAGATGTTTTAAACATCTAAATATTAATTATAGCAACCTCCAGACTGTTGTTTCCGTTAAACATACTTGCTAATGAATGCTATCAAACAATTGTATTGAATAGATCAGCTCATTTGCTCAGGGTCTATTTTGTAGCTAATATTATCTGGCACAGATATTAGCATAGAGTGGTTTTGGAAAAAAATACCTATTGAATCTGACAGGGTTGTAAGGTTACCTTTCTGCACAAAATAAATATGCAAGGGGAGTTATGTAAAGATTTAATGATGGTAAATCATATGAGGATAAATGTGAGTGAGGGCATTTTACAACTTCCATCTTCAAAATGGTCCAGCTACTCAGGATGCTGAGGTGGAAGGATTCCTTGAGGCCAGGAACTCAAGGCTGTAGTGCACTATGTTGGCGTCTGTGAATAGACACTACACTCTAGCCTGGGCAACATAGCAAGACACATCTCAAAAAAATCTTCTAAGTCAAAGATTTTCTCTTGTATTTTATGACACAAACCTTCAGTTTAAATGGGTACACATTTGTGCCCTTCATTAGACATGGGATTTGGAGGTGTGGCCTGTTAATGAGATGCAGGCCCCACCGTATTGAACTTTTTACTAAAGAAGCAACTACATTCAAAGCAAAAGCATTTATCAGATAATATCATGGCTAATGTCTTCCCTGGAGAAAAAGGAAAGAAAAAGCAATGAACTCAATAATTCCACAGCCTCCCCAAACTCCCAAACTTATACCTTTTAAAGATGCTTATGTTGGAGATATGCCATTTCAAGTCCATTTACAGAAAGGAAGCAGAGTCCCCCTGAGCACTGAAGTCAGTTTTTTTCTTTTAAGAAAAGGCATGACAGATGACAAAGGACTTGAGAGCTTTCATAGTGTCATAAATTTTGTCATTGTTATTGTTGTTGATGATGATATCAGAGAGAAATAAGATATTCCACGGTGAATATATCTGGAGTAGTACATATAGTGTTAGGTGTGCAGACCCTGGAAAATGATGGCTTGTGTTTAAATGGCAGAGCAGCTACTGTATAGACATACCAATAGCCTCGAACAAATTACTTGACATCTCTGAACATCCGTTTCCTCATCTGTAAAATAGTGATTTTTGTACATATCTCAAGGGTTAATGAAAGGATCAAATGAACTAATGGTTGTAAAGTGCTTTGTAGGAGTTCCTGTCATAGTAAGTATTTAATAAATACTAGACATCATTATTATCAAACCTATCAAACATACCCAACAAAGAGGACAAACCCTTGGCATGTGTATGGCCACATCCTGAACCAAGAACATATGCTTCTATTGAACATAGACATTGGCTCAAAACACTTCTGATGGAATTCTTCTAAATTTACTGACCCAACAACTTGACCCAGATGAAACCTGTATCACAAGGAATGGACAGCTAGAAGTGGTGCTCACTCAAGAGCACACCCAAAAATGCATTTAAAAATAGCATGTGCAGGCATTTGTGGTGGTTTTCATGTGGGAGGTGAGTTGCCTGACAAAAATAGGGAAGGCAGGCTCAATCTGGCAGACGCTGACATGTGTAACTCCCATTTCAGTGGGAGCTTCACATGCATATGTTTTAACTTTGACAGTGATCTTATAAAATACCTCCCCTGAGTAAGAATGCTGCTGATATTCCACAGAGGTTTTGTCTGTAAAATAATCCCTTACACCTTATATTCTCTATCTCACTTTCTTACGCAAAGATTATTTTAAATCAGATGTGAAAAAAACGGGCACCAGGCTTTGTACCTGGGGTCTTAACTAGACTTTATGAGAATTAAGCAATAAGATCTTCGATGCAAACACTGGTTAAATGTATTCATCAACCGAAGTTCTTTTAGCACTTACTTTGTATCAGGAACAGAGCTGTGCATGAGTGATGGAGAAATGTGTGTAATGTGATTCTTATACTTAAGGAAAATGTAATTTTGATAAGTGAGAAAGATACATAGGCAAATAATTATAACACAACATGTTTGGTGGTAGACTAATTTATGCAGTGATACAAGCACAGGAAAAAAGGGTAATTAAATGTTGTTCCCAGAATCATGTAAGTGGTTAGTAGCAGGGTTGAATCTAGCAATAAGTGCTCCTGCCTGCCAGTGTATTATCCTGGCTTCAACAACTCCTAATAGTAATTTAATACCTTGGATTTACATTTTTACTATGTTATTTTGTGATCACAA